>NC_021160.2:10815679-10856569 GCF_000331145.2 Cicer arietinum | reverse complement strand
CCTGCTGAATGCCTCTGAATTTAAATTCAAGTGATTGGATTGCTTAATGCAGTCATTGACATGTGACGGCAAAACAGACATTGAATCAGGGTTAACAGCCAGAAGAGAAGAAGAGGAGCAATTTGTTGGCATCCTTGTGCCTGAGAAGTCCATACTCAGAAATGCAAACCCAGTGGAAACATGGTCAGGAAACTGTTTGAAATAATTCAATGGCACAGGGTTCATTATTGTGCCATTAATCACAGGATACACAGGAAGTTCAAATGGCAAGAAACCAGTAGTTAGGCCCTCATATAACTGCTCCTTAATATAGGGACCACACATTTGTCCCTGTTCATTCACATACATCCATCCACTCACAAATGCAGGCTGTTGCACAAAGCCACAGAAACTCTGGTGTGAGTGTGAAATATTAACTGTGCTAGTAGAGCACACGGGAACATCGCTATTACGATCCATTTCAGAATTTGGATCAACTTTATCATCAATATTGCCACATAAGAGAAAATCGCCAGTACTCCTGCACCAAAAGAAGCATTCAATCATGTATGAGAACTTAATATGGAAAAGGGGCGCGAAGTATGGTGTACTCACATTCATTAACTAACAACTGATTTAATTCCATCCAACTATCAGTAGCATCTTTCTGTCTCTTTCACTTTTTATTGAAGAAAATATTTGATAGGAGAAAGGGACAAAAGCATTGAGGAATAAAAAGCATCCTACTTATGTAAAGGACAACAACAAAATTAAAAAGAAATAACTCCAAAATACAAAAAGAATTTTACAATCGATCCACATGTTTCCCATCTAGACTCCCTTAAAAAAATCATGCATGAAGTACCAAAGAGAGGCCATAAATACAACCCAGTCTATTAATTTCTCCATTAGAATCCTTAATGGCTCAGCCTTCCGCAAACTCAAACTAATTAACAAATAAAACGTTTAAACACTGCCTAAAAACGTTGTATTTCTTGTTCCTTCCAGAACCCCAAATTTTAGGGGTTGTTTGGGGTGCTTCAGAGTTTCCGATTTGTTGTTTTAAAAGTTAAATTTGAAAACAAATTTACACCCCAAGATCCATTCCCCACATTTGGACTAAGTAAATTGCGGCTGTAGCAATCACAATTATTAAAAAAAAAAATCGAACATGAAGGATCTGTATAATTCTGAAATATGTTGATCGCAATTTGCATGCACTTCCAATGAAACGGAAGCAACGTATGTTAAGAAAATATAAAAATAATCATCCACCCCATGATGACAAATAGATAATGGTTAATTGACTGAAAATAGGGAAATTGAGATTTTATTAGAGGTTTCCAACTAAGAAAGGAGGAAGGATGGACATTCAGCAGAGATGATTTAAGATGGTAGATGGTAGAGGAGATAAGTTTGAGCCTTTTTTTAGGTGAGAAAAAAGACGTAAAAATGGAAGCATAGATTTGTGGAACTTAATTAGGGTTTTAAAAGGTTATTTTGGGTCATTGTGGGCTAAACATGTCCTTGGGGTTGAAAACAAGCAAATAAAACTTGTTCATTTTTCTAATTAGAAGGTTATTTAGCTACTATTTATGCGATACTCTCCATGGACACCATGGGCCACCTCATGAGAGACGCCACGTCATGACAGTCAAATGGCATTTTTCAAAAGTCTCCAAGCAATACCTCTATGGAACTACCAATACCAGTACTACTGTTTGATAATATTGATCCAATGAAAGTAGTAGCTATGCAAATTTTCCTCAGTTCAGTTTGCAACATGATATGGCATTTATTGCAAATGATTTCTCTTCACTATACACCACGTGATTGAAAACATGAAGTAGAAGCAAAACAGTGTTGTCAAATAGCCGCTATAGCGGCGCAAAGTCGCTATTTAGTACAAAATGTTGTCAAATAGCCGCAAACCGCTATTTAGTACAAAATATTGTCAAATAGCAGCTATTGCGGCGCTATAGCACTATAGTTTGCGGCTATTTAGTACAAAATATTGTCAAATAGCAGCTATTGCGGCGCTATAGCACTATAGCATAGCGGAATTTGAATAAACCGCTATTTTCCGCAATTGGCAACAATAATGCAAAGAACCACCCAACCAGAACACACATAGAAAATATCAAATAAAATTATATGAAACATTAATAGAAACATGTTGAAACATTAATTGAAACAATCTGCAAGAAATTATATAAAATTGTCTTCTACCTTATACTTCTATCATCACTTATCAATATAAGTCAAATCAATTCCATGCCACCTACAAAGCAGGAAGCCCAACTGAAAAATGAAAATTAGCTACAACAAGTTCAGATTATCTTGATGGCACAGTTGACCTCTTATCTAAGTTACTCCTTTCCTTTCACACTTCTTGCTTGCTCCAGTTGATAGCTGCAAAATCAACACACTTTATTAACAACTCATGGATCAGCTACATTTCATTACTAATGAATAATATTCCGTGAAACATAAGTTCGCAAGATGACATAGTGGAATTGAGAGCACAAAAATACACCCTCAGAATGCTGAACACACAAACCAACTAAACATCTATAATTTGATAAAATATTCCTTGTGTTGTGCCAAACAAATCATGCAAATGAACAGCTCACATCATATTAACTAAGAGGCTGAAAAATGGAATTAACATACTAAGAATTTAGAGCTAAAAAAAATATCTAAATACAAAAAAAGAAAATCATCATGCTTGGGGAGGTTAAATTAAACAAAAAAATTGGCCTAATTTGAATTGAATTAGGGTTATAACTTACAAACGTTGTAACAAAGCATTAAGAAGAATTTAACTAGGGTTTCAGATAAAAGAAAGTGATACATAGAATTGGAAGAAAATAAAACAATAGGTAAGAAAACTACAATTGGATCAAATTTGACGGAAGAAAAATGAAAATAATGAATTGAAGAGTGATGTTATTACATTGAAGACGTCACAATGTGGTTATAGTTTTGTCGTAATTAATCTAGGTAGAAGAAAGAAGATAGAGATGGAGAATGAACGGAATGATTTGAATCGAGGGAGAAAGCTAAGGATCTCTATATCTTGATGATTCTATGATTTGATGTGAAGCTAATAGGGTTTTGGTTGATCTGGTTTGGTGTATATCTATTGAGGCATGTGATAATAATCGATATAGAGAAAAACCAGACTATTTATGCTCTGCCCTCAACTTCACAACTACACTCCTATTTTATTTCTTCTCGCTTTTTTTTTTTTATTAATTTTTTTCTTTTATATTTGTTTTGACCTATTTTGTGAATATTTTGAAATTCTTTTGCTAAAAAATATATATTTATTTTAATTTGATAGAATATATCAAAAACAAAATAAATTTAATATTGTTAAAATAAAAAATAAGAATATTATTTTTTAAAAATATAAAAGTTTAAATATATTAAATATCACATCTCACTAGAAGAAGAAAAATAGAAGAAACCTTTTGAATACAATTATATTTTACTTTTCAATAAAGTCGTCATATTGGATACCAAAAATAAGTTTCTGCATTAATAATGGAATTTTAAATTCATGTCTTTGTATAATGTATGAGTTAAATTCTTACTAATTACACTAAGATTAATATTGGTTAGCAAATATTTATAATATTATCTTATATTAATATGCAACAAACGCTTGTTTGTCAATTTTATTAGTTTCTATTTGTAGTATATGTTTTTCTTCTTTAGTTTTCTTTTCCTTTTTTAACATGCTCGGAACTACAATTATGATTTCTCTTCTAAGTTGTAAATAATAAATACTAAAAGTTACCATTTGTCAAAAGAATAATAATTGAAGTAACATATTTTATACAGTTATTTAAAGAATAAATTATTATACTACCAAATTAATTAAATAAATGATAAAATTATAATGTAAAATAACTTTATATCTCTTTTATATATATATAACATTTTATTATTAATGCATAATTAACATGTACTTATATGAAATTGTGTTGATATTGTAAATACACATATAAAATTATGTTGATATTGTAAATACAATGTGTATGTTTGATTTTGATATGTTTGTGATACAAAAAAAAAAGACAAAATGAGAAATAATAAGAAAGATTAATGATTTTTTTTTGTTAACTATAAAATGATGATTTGGTTGGTTGATATTCAATGTGATGTGATTTCATTTGAGGATATGTTATGATTGCATTTGAAGATATGTCACTAAGGAGGATATCAATATCATAATGGATAAGTATCAGTTTAATATATGATATTCATTTGTATATGTTTAACCATTATAAAATATCTCAAATGTAGAAAATCAAGTATCTGAATATGATACAATTTTATTTTTAGTTGGTCTCATTTTACCCTAGAGATACCACTAAGGCATTGATAATATTTCACCAGGGACCAAAATGTTGACCATTATTTATGGTATGGTGTCTTAGTAGTAGGTTAGTCCCGACCATATTTTTGAAATCGCGCCTTTAGAACAATTCCAACTAACGACTAAGACATATGCTTAGAAAATGGCAAACATGTACCCTAATTGATCAAAGTGACTAGTATATATTTTTGGAAAGTGACTTGTTTCTTTGGTATGATGTGTGTGATGACTTAGTTCGTCTCTTGGTCTTTGTGAGTTGTGACCATTTCGATATGATGTAATTGGATCATATACATTTTAGTACAAGGGGATATCAAAATAAGTGTAGTTAGGATGACTTGAGAGATGTCTGTTAGGCGCTTGTGTATGCCCTTAGATGTTTATATTCATCTACTTTCTCATATTTTATGTTCATGTTCTTGTTTCCATCTTCTTTTTCTTTTTTTACCTTTATGTTACATTGGAATCTTGAGTAGATGGTGAGCCAAGTACCAATACCTATGGTCATGACGTAGCAATTTTTGCATGTTGTGGAAGACATATGATACATATCGAGATATGTCCATGTCTTTTCGTGGTTGGTATCACAACCACTCGATTTTGTTTTTAGGTCTCTTAACTCTATATAGCAAAGGCTCAACTTTCTGCTAAGCAATGGTAGTTGTATATGAATTTCATATATATATATATATATATATATATATATACATGTAAATAGTTTATACTATCTAGCATATCTAATAATAATTTGTAACATAATACCCAAAAATAATACAATTTTTTATACTAATTGTGCATCAAATATATTTTTCGATACTCTAAAGAATCATCCTTTAACTTTAGAACTAATTATAAAAGATAAAATTTTAATTTTTTTAAGTATATGAGAAATACCAATATTATCTTTTAATCATTAAAATATTTAATTTTATCTTTGGTTATTAGCCGGAGGTCGTCACAACCAACACATGGACACCATTATCGTGGTGGTTGTTCCATCATCACAATAAATGGTGTATATTGGACAAAGAACAAACTTGATATAGTAAAAAATCTCTCTAATAAAGTCAAGGATTAGGTCTCATACGTCTCACACGTGACAAAATTATGGTTTAATAAACAATATAAAACCATTTTATTAGCACAACAATTCTCATTCCAATAAATATGAAAATGAATAAAGTGCATAACTTTACAAGACAAAAAGTGGTGGCGTCATCTACTTTTAAGAAATCAAGATGGAAGTTTATGACTCGTGTGATGTGCCAATTAGCATAGAGATAATATATAATATAAAATTAAATAAGGATATGACAGTCACCGGATAAACATTATCGTATTCAGTGTTTGATACAACTATGATAATCAACAAAATAATATTATATTTTTTTTATATATATTTGGTATAATCAACAATTACATTTTTTTTATAAATTAATGTATTATATTTTAAATATTATAAATTAACAAAAAAATACTAAAATATTAAATAAGTAATGAAATAATTTTATCTTTAAATAATTAAATTTTTTTGAAAAAATCACGAGTAATCAAATAATTCTATTTTATTTGTTAAAATATAAATAAAGTTATGATATATAATAAATGTAAATGACAAAAATAACCTTGTAAATAAATTATCTTTATTTTAAAATTTCAATTAATTTTCAAATTTTTATAATTGTGAATACTAATTTATTAAATTATATAAAAAGGCAAAACTACCTTTGTGATAAAATTATAAAATAATTTTTAAATTAATTATTAATTTTTAAGTTTAAGATCAAATTCTATTAATTATTTTTATACTTTTGATCATATTTTATAAATTGTTTTTATATTTAATTTTTATATGTCTAATTATATTTTATAAGGGTAATTGAGTAAGTTATTGTTCTTATCATATTCTACTAGTTTCTAACTCAACTCATATTCATGATATAAATTTCAACTAGAGAGATAAAATATGATAGAATTATGGATAAACTTATCATATTTTATTGATTTATCAAACACTTGATTCAGACATAATATGATAACTTATTTCTATCATGTACTTTATCCTATCCATCCAACAGACCCCTAAAATTTTTAAAATCATATATGTTGAGCATTGAGTCACATTCCAACAATAACTCGCACTACTCCTTATGAAGAGCTTGCACAATTGACAATATTGTGACATACAATTCTACATAAAGAGTCATTTTATTTTCAATGTTAGAAGAAGAACAATTGAAGAGATCACCACTTACTTTTAAAGGATGTCGACACTATCAAGAGGCATAATTATATTCATCCATTAAGAATAGGATGTTAAATCACATATTCAATAGAGAGATTAGAGGGGTGACATGCCGTAACGAAAGACTCTAAGCATGTGTTTAGATTATTAATTGCAAATGTCCTTTTTAAAAAACCTCATTTTGTAAATATACTTTTACATAAAAATGAGTTTTCTCTAATGTAATTTATATTTGGATATTTTTTCTACAAATATCGTTTTATAAAATGAAATTTGTTTAGATTATATAACCAAATGTACTTTTAAATGTGTATTTTTCTAAAAATGTATATATTTTTCAAAGTTATATTTGTAATTGTAACGAGTAGTAAAGGATAAATTAAAAACAAAACATGCAAATGGAAAATGAAAAATGCAATAGAATCATTTATGATACTTTTGTTCAAACGTACTTTTGAGATAAAATTAATTTTGTCCACGTAATTTAATCCAAACAAAAAGTCAAAATATGTTTACCGTTTAAAATTATATTTAGACTGAGAAATAAAAATCAAACATACTCTAAAATGTTGATATCATTAATAGAAACAACATTATGAATTTTAGAGAAAAAAATTCAAATAAGGCGACAACTGTGATCAACAATTTAAGAAATCAATGAATTTTTTTTTTAGTATTGTCAAGCCTGAATTGAAAAAACCCAAACTCCTATAACTATATTCACAATGCTCTTGATAACTCTGCAACCACATCCCCGCTCCATTCATTTTCTTTTAGGCAATACTTGTTCTTTTTATCATTTTTTATCACATCTGTTATTAGTAATTATTTTCTCATTTCTTTTGTCATATATTATTTATGGTTGATCTATTTTTGGACCTGTAAACTAAACAACTTGTTCTAACATAACATTTACACTATATTATTTGTTTACTGTATACTTTTATTATAATATTGTTTTGGAAAAAAGATAACCCTAAATAGTATTTTTGAGCAAATAAGAAGAAATGAGGTCTAGTGAACAAAGAATAATGGGTATATAGGATAAGAAAGGAAGAACGCTGTTTGTTAAATTAAAAATGGTTTTAGTGGAATAAGAATATTGTAGAAGTTTCATTGAATATTGCATGTGTAAAAGTTCACAATTGAGTTTTTACACAAAGAGACATAAACTCTAGTATTCTTGGATGATCTATTGTGAAATAGGCTTAATGCAAACAAAATTGAGCACGTTTATTTAGAAGAGGAATACAATAAAATTCTTTGATAAACTACAAAAAAAAAAAGGTTAGAGAGAGCTGATTCAAACGACCAAAACAACAATAAAATAAAAATAAAAAAAGTCTAATAAAAAAAGAAAGAAATATTCATCCACATATAAAACAATAACATAAATTTTACTTCCATTGACTTTCTGATATATGCATTTATTCATAAGATTTTCTACAAATACAAATGAAACTATTTCATGAATTTTAAGATACTATTGACACGAGAATTGTGTTAAACCATATATGAATTTTTTAAAGTTGCAAACCAAATGCTCATGTTAAAATTGAGATAATTTATCCAAATTACATATATTATCAATGTAAACATAACATAAAATAAATTTTGTAACACAAAAATTATACGTGGGCTAAAGTTTTAATTTAATATGATTTATTTATATTTGATGATACGCTTATCAAATTTAATACCTTCTGTGTATAAAATAATTTGACTATCTATGATAAAACCATCAAATTATGAACCAATTCCTAATCCATGTGGATAAGTTATGAAGATAATTTTATATTATATCCTAATTAATTAATTACACAAATATAATAAAAATGTATGTGGGATAAAAAACAGTGTACCGTGTATAATTAGTTACAATATTACATCTAATGTTGTGACTAATTCAAAATTATAAATATCACTATAAGTTAAAACTAAATTAGATGTGTAATACCCTAATTTTTAGAGTGTTACTGGTGAAGTTTTAAACTCTAATTTCAAAAGTACTTTAAGATTATTGTTCTTTTTGTCTTATACAAAAAATCTGAGTAATTTTTTTTTTAAATAAATAAATCTTACTTCAAAAATAACATTCAGAGTAGTCTGCAATATTTTAAAATTTGATGTACGATTTATAAAATAGAAGAGTTTCACTATACATCCTTACACACAACCTAAACATATATAGAATTACAATTTTCAAAAGTCACATTACAATATTTAAATAAGTCCAAAAGGAAAACTAAGTTGATCAACAAAAGTCCTCCAAAATAACTGGCATAATAAGTTGTTCCTGGAACTAACACCTAACATAAAGAGCTTGACTACTAAACATGTAACATAAAAAGCTTGATGTACGATTTATAAAATAGAAGAGTTCCACTATACATCCTTATACACAACCTAAACATGTATAAAATTACAATTTTCAAAAGTCACATTACAATATTTAAATAGGTCCAAAAGGAAAACTAAGTAGATCAACAAAAATCCTCCAAAATAATTGACATAATAAGTTGTTCCTAAAACTAACCCCCTAACATAAAGATCTTGACTACTAACCTCCATCAAGTACTTCCAATATCACTTTCATCTAATCAAAGGTGGCGTTTAGTTCAAACAAAAACATGGTGCAAGGGTCACCAAGACAGAATAACATTTAAAATATCCAAAACATAAATAACATATAAAATAATAAAGTCTGTGGGAATCAAATTTGATACCTAGAGGATAAGTACCACCACTCATTCATTCTCACTACCAATTAAGTACAACAATTATCACTAGAATATCATATAACCCCACAAGGGTTTGTGGGTTCTCTTTGAGCAACACCATAAATTTTAGTGAAGTTATCACTGAACAACTCTGTCATATCCCTGCGAAGATTGTAGATTATTCCAAGCAAAACTATGAATGCCAAATCCCCGAAAGGATTATGATACCATCACATATTACCACTAAGACCTATGTATGCATAATCGTATCCACCAAATCTAATTATCGTCATGTCATATATTTCTAAATAATTATATTCTTTCTCAACAATATTCATATGATAATGATTCAAATGCCAAATTTTCATACAAAAATAAATCAACAATAATACACCACATTGCATGTGAATCCAATCATATAATCACAACAAAACATATATGAAGAAAACATCAACCGTATATGCAACAACCATATAATACACATCATCACAATTAAAACATCAATTGCTCAAACAATCCAAACACATATAATATTTTTTATCATGGTAGTAGATGCCCTTACCTCTTGATACTTTTCTTAAATTACTAAAAATTACATGCCTTGGTCTACTAAGCTCGCATCTTCACATAGCATTAGCTCAGTGCTTATGAAATTTGGACTCTCAACACTACCAGACATCAATTTTGGTTCACAAAACAAAACACTTAGGAGTTTAGAGAAAATGAGGAGAGAAAATAATAAGGGTTTGAATATTATTGATAATAGCTTAATGTTTACTTGATTACAAAAGATTCAATACTAATCTCTATTTATGGAGAAACATAGACTCAATCCTAAATCAGGAATAAATCATAATAATAAAGAGAGATATTCTAAGATTCTCTATGATTATAAATTGATCATAGAAAATAAATCAAGATACTCTAATATAATATAAACGATACTATAAGATATTATAAGATATTTTCTAATATTCTAACACTCCCCCTCAAGGTAAAGTTTACTAAGTTTTAACTTGTTACAGTTGAAGTCGAAGAGAATTGTTATAAATACAGCCTAGCCGGATAGCTGAAATGATCATCAGCATGAGAGAAATTCATGGCAAGGAGTTGAACAAAGTAAGGTTCGTCCTTCTAAAAAACTGCATTTGGAAGCTTCAAACCAATAATATCAGAGACTCAAAATATTTAACTTGAATTTGCTTCAAGGAGAGAAAGGCATGCTTCAAGGAGAGAAAGGCAATGTCAGTACATATGGGACAAAGATGGGGCCAATGTATCTGGGACAAATTGCCAAGTTGTACGCATGTGGTTCGAAAGAAAATAACCTAAAACAGATCTAAAACTAGGAAGGAAAACTTAATCTAGACGACTGAAACATTATGCCAGAAAGCGGACATATGCGCCTGAGCTCGAGGCTGCTGGTGGCAGTGCGTGAGATAAACACGACAGATCTTGGAGGCACATGAGCGCGTGTGGAGCAATTTTGACCTAAAAGAAAATTTGAGTTGTGTAGATTGGGAGATTCCGCACACAATTGAAGTGGTTGTGTTGGAAAACTTTTCCAGCAGCGACGACATGCTTCAACAACAGATGAGAGCAGTAGAAGACAAGACATCAGCAACGCCAGGCAATAGCAGATCGCAGCGGCGACAGATCTACTCGCATGAGAGATTTGGAGCGCATGAGAGCGCGTGTGACTTTTGGCGACGCGCTTTTGGGCATGACCTGATTTGGAGATGACTGTTGTTTGCAGGAAAATTTGTCAGAAATAGTGGTAGCGGCGACAGTAACAAATTAAATGGAAATCGAGTGAAACGTGTCGGAATGTTGGAAAAGAGAAACTATAATTATATTCCCTAACTGTTGGGAACTCGACAGCGGAATATAGGCGGGATCGCTCAAAGAGGATTGAAATAGACTCTAGATACCACGTTGAAGTTATGAGATTTTAGAGAAAAGGAGGAGACAAAATAATAAGGGTTTAAATATTATTGATAATAGCTTAATGCTGACTTAATTACAAAAGATTCAATACTCATATCTATTTATAGAGAAACATAGACTCAATCCTACATCAGGAACAAATCATAATAATAAAGAGAGATATTCTAAAATTCTCTATGATTATAAATTGATCATAGAAAATAAATCAAGATACTCTAATATAATATAAAAGATACTATAAGATATTATAAGATATTTTTTAATATTCTAACAAAAATATTGTTAGTTAGTACACAAAATTCAAAACTTGTTCTCCCTATAAATAAGAGACTCATAACTTGATTATTTTTTGGATGTTTCAAAATTTCATTCACGTGTACTTGGTTCATCTTTTGAAGAATTCATAGCCACAACTCTAACACTTTTAAGTATGCAATAATATTCTAAATCTCACAAAATTTAAGCACTACTTTAAACAGGTAAATGTGCAAAGACATAAAAACTTATCCTCCCCACAAATGGTAGGCTCACAACTTAGTTCCTTATTTGGACAAATCTTTGTTTCAAAGTACTCCAACACATATTACGCTCATCCCTAAGGAATTATTAACCACACACCTTATATTTCAAGAATAGAAATTATCTAAAATATTTATGAAATTATAAGCAAGAAAATACGTACATTTTCAAATTGCATCATTTCTCCCATTTTTCTACATCTTAACACAAACTTCACCAATTTTATTAAAATAGAAAACAATGTAGGATTATGATGTTTATTTTTTAAAAATGGTTTTTAATTTAACAAATAGTTGACCGTGATTTTTAGTTTTCACCTTTAAGCTTTGGGTGTACAAAAATGGCAACTTTTGTTTTGCCTACTTGTAGTCTATATTAAAATATCAACACTGCTTTACATTTTGTAAAGTTTGTGCTTAAAATGTAGAGAAATGAGTCTAACGTCTGTTCCACCAAGAATCATTCAAAAATGATGAATAAAATCCTTCAAAAAGAATAAATACATAAAAAGTTATGATCAAAATACCAAATATAGCCAATAATGAGATTCAAATTTTCAACACCAAAATACATAAAATGCCATTGATCCATAAGTTCTTTTATTAGTTCATTTTCCAAAATTTTAAAAAGTAAATAAGTGGACATCATCAAACTCAATATCCTCTTACTCTTAAACGTAAAAGTCATATCTTGGTCCCAACATATTTTGGAACATAAACTTTATAAAAATTAACTTTAACACAAACTTGAACTTTGAATCTAGCTCTTGAACATAAAGAATAAAACTTGGTTTCTTTAAGAGCTTGTACATAAACAAAGTGATTGGAATCTTCATCAACTTGATTATAAACTAAGAGTTTGAAACTTTTATAAACATAAATTTAAACAATAATGTTTGAAACTTTTATGAATATAAACTAAGCAACAACAAAATAGTAACAACAATAAAATGAAAGGACAATTAGAATATGTTGAAATTCAAGTTTGAGTGGTTAGTCCCACATCGATTAGGAATGGAAGAAATGTTGGATATATAAGAGTGGTAACCCATATAACTATTGCCTTGAGGTTTTGAGTTGAGATAATGTATCAATGTCTCTTAGAGATCCTGAACGTTTAGACCACTATTGTTGTCGCGCTCCCCTAGTGTTCTGGGTGACAGAGGAGAGGGGAGAGGTTGTTGGAGCACTCCCCTAATGTTGTGGGTGACAGGGGAGAGGGGTGAGTGAAAGAAATTAATGTTCTATACCATACACAAACCATTTTTTTTTGCCATGAACTAAGAAAAAGAAAAAACTCACAATCAAACCTTTTAAATACACTAAGTTTATAACATGAGAAAGAAAGAAAGAATAGAGTATTTATAGAGAAATAAGAGGGAGAGGCGAGATGTAAAACCCATGGGGTTTTTTTTGTTGCAATATGGGTCTTTAGTAAAGGTTGATTAGTCATTTTCCCATTTTGGTTAAGGATATGCTGGTCATTTAGCATTTATTTCCTTACTAGTAACTAATGTCACTTTCAACTTTTCTTACCATACTCTTTTAATGTTTCCTTTCCTCTATTGTTGATATCGACTCAAGGTTATTCAACAGTGTAATTTGACTCACTAACAATAAATATTCTACTAATATATTTCTCTGAACGGAAATTTGGGGACAAATTTTTTAACATAAAAATTTATGCAAGCGAGAAAATATTATTGTAAATATTTCTTAATCCAATTCTAACTAAAAATATTACTCCAATATAAAATTCTAACTATGAATATTACTCCAATATAAAATTTGTGCAAATGAGAAAATATTCTTGTAAGTATTCCTACACATTTTTTCTCTTTAAAAGGGTGCTTCCCATTCTTCATACTCACTTTAAAATCTTGCCTTCTCCATTTTAAATGTGTTGCTCTCCTTTTGTGGCTTCTTCACATTGTCGATCCTCTAGGAAACCTACCTCTGCTTTCACAAGTACTTATTTTTCATCATCTTTCTTTCTCTCCTATCTTTTTATTTTTTTTTATTTTTTTTATCAAGCTCTTGTTTATTTTCCTTTACCAAACTCATTTTGATATTAATCTTGGCACACACCCCAACTTTGCTCAACGTTAATATGTGCCAAGTCCTTTGCACGACTGAGATTTGCTCGACGTTAATCCATGTACGACTGAGTTCTACTCGACACACTCTATGTTGATTTCCATTATGGTCGAGCTCTGCTCCGTGTTGAGTCTCCACGTGCGCTTTGCTCGACTTTGTTTTTTTCTATTATGGTCGAACTCTTCTCGAATTATTATCTTGTTTGAGCTATACTCAACGTTGACTCTCCATGATCGAGCTCTGCTTGTTTTTCCCCATTCTAGACAAGTTCTACTCAATGTTGACTCTCCATGGTTGAGCTCTACTCGACGTTGTTCCTTCCCTCATGGTTGAGCTCTATTCGTTTGGTACACATTATTTGTTAATTTTTAAAGAGCTTCATTTTCTTTTGTTATTATTTTTGTAGTTTTCACACAATAAAACTCTTTATATTGTGCTAGGATTGTTGTCCATGCGTCAGAAAAGGAAAGAGAAACTCGATTTGCCACCCATATCCATGTATGATTCCTCTACTAAGTAAAGAGGAGAGGAAATTGATTGGGCCAATGAAGAAATTCGAATAACCACCTCCATTTACTCTACCTTCCAAGTTTCCTTAGGGTGTTACCAACATTTGGCCATCTCGAGCACTAGAGCTTGTTTGATATTCTTCATTTGTTATGCTTTTGATGTATTGTGTTTGTGTTTTTTGTAAGGTCAACCCATGACCATAATTATGAGTCTTTTTGGTCACTTTTGAGCCTTATTTATGTTGTTTTGTAAGCAAGTCAAGCTCAACTACTTATCCATGACATTATATGCAACGTTCTTGTTTTCGATGGTATTTTATATTTGCATATGTTATCAACTTCGCCTCTTAGGTCTTGAAGATGTAGCTCTGGTCGACCACCCTTATTATAACGTCAAGGAAAGTCCCAGACAAATATTTCCTTATAACCTAAATTTTCCTAAGGGTTGAGCCTATATCGATACTCATTTAGGTCTTGAAGTTATGGCTTTGTTCGGCCACCTTTATTATGACGTCAAGGAAAGTCTTTAATAGATCTTTGCTAAAGACGTACATTTTCCTAAGGGTCAGGTTTATACCGATAACCGCTTAGGTCTTGAAAGAGTAGCTCTGCTTGATCACCTTTAATATGACATCAAGAAAAATCTTTAAGACCTTATAATGTAAATTTGTCCAATAGTTGAGTTTATACTGATACTTGCATATGTCTTGAAGGTGTGGCTCTGCTTGACCACCATTGTTATGCTGTCAAGGAAAATCTCTAACAAATGTTTTTCTATAAAGTAAATTTGCCTTTGGGTTATGTCTATATCAAAACTTGCTTAGGTCTTGAAGACGTGGCTCTACTCGACTACCCTTATTATGGCGTTAAAAAAAGTCTACTGGATTTTTTCATATAACGTAGATTTTTTTTAGGGTCAAATCTATAACGATATTCACCTAGGTCTTGAAGGTGTGACTCTAGTTGGCCAACCTTATATGATGTCAAGGAAAGTCTATAAATAATCTTTCCTATAACATATGATGTGTACAATGTAGTGGAAAACGGTCTTGATTGCTATATTACAAAGATAATGGAAAACATTATAAAATTAATAAACTATTATCATACTTGCCTTTATTTAGGTGGTGGACGTTTGATAATTTTAGTATTCATCAGCTCCTTGAGTAGTTGAGCCTTCATTTGTTTAAAAGGGTGAAGTTTTCTTCATATGGATTCCTTTTAGGTGGTGCCTCATGGTCTGGTCAGCCTATTTGTTTTAGCCAAACATTCCTCAACAATCTTTGTCCTCTATGCATTTTTAGCACATATCTTTTATCCTTATTAGCTCGATCCATGATTCGTGTCTATCTAGATCCTTTCTCTCGAGCAATCTTCTTAGCCTCAATGTGCTTCTTGACCTTCAACTGGATTTCATTCATGACAAAGATATCAAATGTAGATCCTTGCGTAGAGTTAGGGCTTCACTGAAAGTCCTTGAGATCAAATGTTTCTCCATGACAAAGATATCTTCCTTTGATCATTCCATTTTAAGGGCATCAGAGTTGAATCGCGCCACATTATTCTTTAAATACTCGATTGAGCGTTGTTGGACATTAAACAAGTCTAGGAGGCAGCTATGCAATCCACTTATGAGCTAAATTTTTTAGAGTCCCATCAGAAATTTTGCAACTCAAGACATTATCAACTCCACTTGTGAACATTGTTTGAAACATCAAGATGTGCCTCTAGTGGTCTATACCCCTATGACATTTTTTCTTAGGAGCTCAATCTATTACATAGCTCCCTTTCTCTGACCTCCATTTGGTTTCCTAAGCTCGCGCTTTCGCACATTCTATTATTGTCTCAAACTCGACGTCACATACTTGAGCTTGTTCTCATTGGCATTGTTGCTTATCATTGTGTTGTTGTTACTCCATATTTTGATCTTGAAGCTCATGCATTGCCTCTAATAGGTGATCATGTTGTCGGTTGGAGTCCACGTTTTGCACAAAACATAATGAGGTTTGGGTTGGTCTATACTATAATGGTGAATTGGTTGAAAATGTAGCTAGGTCGTAGAAAAGTTTTACCGTAGCCCCACGATGCGCGCAAATGTTCACAAATGTAAACCTAAGATACAAATGATGAACTATCCTATGGAGCTACCTAGGGAGCTCCAAGAATTATTTGAAATATCTAAGGTAAATGTAAATTTTTAGGGATAAAATAAATCTTCATATTTTTCCTCCTAAATATCTCATTTTATAGTTCTCTTTTTTAACTTAATAGGCCTTTCTTTGGACGTCAAAATCCATTAGGTTACATCTTTGAGATCTACACTACTTGTTTGTACGAGAACTATAGCGCATGGAGTTGGTTGCTCCTTCTCCAGACAACTTATTCGTCCAGGATGCGTGGAGCTGGAGCACACATAGCTCACACAATCATATGTGCAAGACGTGTGACATATCATGGAATGCTTATTAGGAGGACCACAACTTTCACTTGGATAATAACTTGGAGTTGAACTGACTTATGTAGTTGAGATAAGGGTGGAACTCAACATAACCTGAATGGTGGAGGTGAGTTATGTCGTGCTAAACAGTGAAGCTGTGTTAAGCTGAACTGAATGGTAAAGTTGAGTTAGACTGAGCTACATGGTGGTGCTGAGCTGAATGGTTGAGCTAAGCTGCATGGTTAAATTAGGCTTAGATGAGCCGAATGGTATAGCTGAGCTAGGCTAAGCTGAAGGTGGAGTTGAGTTGGATGGTAGAATTAAACTAGGTTGAACCTACACGATTGAACGGTTGAACTCAACATGACATGAACAATTAAGTTGAATCTAATTGGATCTAAACAATTGAGCTTAATTAGGTTGGAGTTGAACAGTTGAACTAAGCTTATTTGTCGTGGAATGATAGGGGCACATCGTACAATTATCCATACCCATTCAGAGCTTATTAAATACTAACAACAAAAGATAAAAAACATAAAGAAGACACAAAAAAAAACGAAAAAAAATGACTAAACGTGAGAGAATGATAAATGACTAAACCTAGGAATACAATTATCAACTTAGAAAACTTTACTCTTTCTCGCATCTATATAATTAAACACTTTGAATTTGGAGAACTAACAAATCAATGTTTTATTTTTATTTTTTTTTCAGAAGCAACAAATTAGAATTAAAAGTGAATTTTCCACACTTAGTGTATAATTTCAAAGATTGTTGAATTTTTCTTACTTTAGTGTATTTAGTTGGTGACAAAATTGATTTGAAATGAATTAATTTCAATAAAAATTAAGTTGATAGTAAAATGATAATGTTTAAGTATACTAAAAAAAGAATAAGTTGAACAATAAACTTTAGTGTAAAAATCACAACACGATTGAACTTTAAAACTATTAGAATCAAAATCAATTACTCTTAAAATTACACAAACATGTCAAAATCAATTCTACTCGTCCAAAATTAATTTTGGCTCCTCCAAACATTAAATAATACATACAACTCCAACTGAAATCAATGGAAAGAGCTTGAGAAGGCAAGCCTATAAAAATCCAAGTTGATATTACCCTTTCCTATTTGATCATCAAAACATTACTACTATAAATCATCAAAACCACAAATCAGTGGAACCCAATTCCTATTTGATGAGATACATTTTTCAATCAAGATAACCAGTCTAACATTGCTTTGGCGGAACCCTAATCTTTGTTTGAAAAGGAGTTAGTTAGATATCAGGGTTTGTGCTAGGCTATAACAAATTTTTTACATTTAATAGATTCAACAGAATTGTTTAAAACCAGTTAACCCTATTCCAAGATTCAATTTACGCCAAATACACAGATGTCCAACAGATATAACAGACTCACCCCAACCATAAAGTATACTCCAAATTTGATATTGCTCTCTTTTTCAAAAAGCCAAGATTAAGATGCACCACAAGCACAGTTTAAAATCTCATCAATGTAGAATTATTGTTATATCATATAATTATCATCATTGTCATCGCATATAATATCAGCACCAGCATATAATAATAGTTAATGACAATGTATAGATAGCCCATGGACACAGGATGCTGGTTATTTATCAGTTTCTTGTATAATAATTATACATGGCTGCCATATCAGTGTTTTCTCCCATGAAACTGGCTGTTTAGCAACTTTGACAATTCATTTGCCCAATGAACTTAACGAGACTCATTGCATGAATTTATTATTTAACTCAAGAGTTGGACAATTCAGCTGAGGACATATCAAACAAGACATTGTTGCATACCATCAAAAGCTTGTTTACTTAAAAGAAGCAACTTCAATGCTGATTCAAAATTCTTAAAGATAGATTCTGTTTACTTATTACCTTTCAATGTTGATCAAAAACCTATAAGTAAACAGATTTATTATAACCGTACTGTGACAAGATCTTATTTGTAATGTAAGGCGTTGTATATTTCATAAATTGATGTCAAATCTTAATTCTTCCACCAACTTAATGTCTTTTCACCATCACCAGTACACACACAAGTTTCACATTCTATCAACATTGTGTTGGAAAAAGTATGACAAACCCTGTATGACCCTATTAGAGACTGTGGACACCTTTTTATTTAATCACTGAAATTCTTTAAAACCAGTTCACCAAAATTGATAAAAACCAGTTAATTAGTCTGAACAAAGGGATTCCCTTTCCTCCAAATAATGCAAGGTCCAACTGTTAGTCTCCAAACACAAATGTCAAAACTTCACTCAAACCAAAGGGTACCTCAAAGTAACATAGTTCATCTAATAAACGTAAGGTTTCCACTTACCTCCAATCCAACCCTTTAAACCGATTAATAAAAAAGTTGCTTCAAACAAGTTAATTAATCCAATTCACTACAACAAAATACAAATATTGAAAGCACGTGTATGTTTATCAAGGTTTCCTTCTACCTCAAACTCCTAAAAAACCAAATTGCCAAATCCCCTCGGAACAAGTTAATAAATCCCATCTTAGGGACTCAAATCACAGAGATAACCAACACAAAAAATTCATTGAACAATGCAAAAGATAATATAAAATCCTCTCAATGTAGCACCATTATCAAATAACAGATGATGTCAAATCCAACTGTGAGACTCGAAAATATATCCAAACTTCATAGTTGTACTCCAAATCACACAAAGTCCAACTGTTTGACTCCTAAATATATCAAACCTTCATTTCAACTAAAGAATATCCACAAAGTACCCTCATTATCAATAAAAGTAACAATACAGCAAAAATAAAAAGATTGATTCACCAAAATGGAAAACTTACTAAACATCGGAGACAAATGTATCCCTTTAATTTAATTTGGCTCAATTTTACCAAATTAATAAATTCTATCGCAGGGAATCAAATGACTCAATTATACAAACATCCAACACACAATTCACTCGATAGTTACTTTCAAATAATAGTGACGACAACAAGTGAGTTCTCTGGTGATTGGACATAACAAAACCCGAAATGATTTAATCAGATACTAGTCTCCAGTTACTTTCAAAAACCAAATCATCAAATTCAATCAAAACAAGTTAATTAATCCTATGTTAGCGATTCAAATAACTCAAAATGACACAATATAAACAACACATAAATAAAAAATACACTCCAGAAAATAAAACAAAACACAATATAGAATCCTCAATGTAGTAGCATTACCAAATTATCCAATTATCAAATACCAGCAACAACAATTCCAAAATCCATAACCAGTTCAAAAACACAACAAAATACTAAAATCACGATACAAAAAAACAGTTTCCAACAACAAACTAACTCAAAACCTGAGCTTAGTGAAGAACCACCTATTCTTCCCAGTTTTGAAACGATCCTCGAACCTCTTCTTAGCCTCCTTCAAAGCAGTAACCTTCTTATCCTTAGACTGAAGAGAATCAGGAGTAACAACCTCTTTAAGATCAACATCAAGAGTGTAACGAGTAGGCATCAAATGTTGATAGTTCACAAGTTTAACGAAAGCCTTAACGCGCGATTTCTTAGCGGTTTTCTTTGCTGAATCCTTCTTGATAACCTTGCTTGGATATTTCTTGATACCTGCAACTAAACAGTGACCGTAAGCACGTTCGCGAGTTCCATCGTCGAAGTTACGAACTATAACGGCCTTTTTACCGGCGTATCGTCCTTGAAGGACGATTACGGCTTTGTTTGGCTTCAGAAATTTCACCATTTTCGCGCCTCTTGATGTTGTGTCGCCGTTTCAGAGTGGATCACAAAAAACCCTAATTTTGTAATGTATATAGATTGTGAAACCCTAGAATATATTATGATGGGTTTGGGTTGGGCCGAACTGGCTTGTTCTATCTTTCGTGTTTCATTGGTTGGCCCGCTATTAAAATTAGATTTGGGTAGTGTTATTAGCACCCTTGCTTATACTAATGTACCACTTATATGAAGGTTAAAATGTTTTCACTGTTAGTGTCCAATTTTATTTGGATGTTTATTTTTACAAATAAGTTGGAGATTGTTATTGTCTATTTATAATATTTTATTACATGATAAATAACAATAGTATGATATCTAGTTCAAAGAAAAAAAACAATAGCATGTTATGTTAGCGTTTATGATTAATTTATCTGCACAATTTGTTTGTTGGAGCATTTAAAAAAAATTCTAATGTCATGTTAAATTTTTTGTTTATATTATTATTTTTTTTCAAAATGTGTCGTTTATTCTTTAAATACAATGAAAAAGATATTAAAACAAAATATTAGTATTAAACATAATATGCATACTTACATTAAAAAAGTAATTAGTATAAACGAAAAGATAAATTCATTAAAAATATTTGCTTAAAGATAAAAAAAAAAAGATGTCAAATGCAATGTATTGACTGTGACTTTTGTCTTCGCCTACGATAAGTGAAAGTCCTACGCACCTCAACTAACACTTATTTCTATTCTCATTGGCGTTGCATGTGTTCGTATAATGTTTGGATAAAAAACTTATTTGGCATCCATTTTACACTTTTAAAGTGAATTGCTTACCAACGACGTTAATGAAATTGATGATTCTTCCTATCAACCCTGTGCAATCACAAAATGCATTCAGTCGTGCAGTTGGTGACTGTCCGATCTTGAACGGACAATCCAAAAATAAGTATATTTTGATTTTTTGAAACTAAAACTACCGACTTTGCAATATCTGATCTCAATCAGACGGTCACATATCCCTGATTGCATGACAACACACATTCTATGAGTGTACTGAAACCCGACCCAAAAATGATACATATTATAAATATCAAATATTATAAGAAAACCTCCTTTATAAGAATACAAGCAATAAGAAACTACAAGCCCTTTTTTCCATATATGAAAATTGAAAGTCTAGAATCAAAACATTATGCATTTGGTAGAAACTGCAAAAAGGAAAGGAAATTTTTACATGACATCGAACAAAAAGCAAAATCATGAATACAGCTAGAAACTGCAAAATGGCAATTTGTACATGACATTGAACAAAATGCAATGATAAATACAGCCGGACTTGCCTAAAAGCATTATCACCATTATCAAAACCTTAGCAGGATGTGATGACGTCACACCATGTGTTTTAAGATTCCTTTTTTATTTTGATACTTTATTTGTTGCTGCAAATGGGAATGTGTTAGGATATAGAAATAGAGATAATAATGAGCTTGTTAGTAGTTGTAAAAGTCTTAACTGTTTTTGTGTCTGTTATTAATCTGGAACTCATTAAATAGAGGCTCCCAGCCCTTTAGAAAGAATCTTTTAAAAATCTTAGTTTGATTGGTTTTATAACCAGTGTAGGAGAGCTAGCTCTCGTTATTTCATATAGTTTAAATAAAAAGTGTTACAGTATTTCTTTGGAATCCATTTCTTGGGTTACTAATAGAACGACAAACGAAAAACAAAATAAATGAATTTATCCTGAAAACTAATGAAGACATTTGACAACAATCAAGTAATTTCAACAAGGAACAAGAAGCTAAGAAACAACAAGATCCAATAAGAACATGCCATAAACCTACCAATTAGTTTCTCTCTGGAGATATGACCAGTGTTCTTCCTTTCAGTGGTGCCATCAGAGTTATTGCTTTTTACCACCTTCATGCTAACACTATTATCAGTTGACGCAGAAAGCCTCTTCTCATTGGACTTCAAAACATTCGTAACATCATCTGAATAACTGGAAAGTGACAACTTTTATTCCTAAATAGAAGTATATAATCATAAAAACAATGACAACTTAACATGAAAAATTATTTTCTTTGAACTGTACCCGCAAACTTCAATACTTTCTGGCTAGTTTTAGAAGATGTATACTTCTTCTAGCCTTTCCATGTATAATAGCAACTATTTTGAAAAACAAGTTTCCTTAACTTAGCCAGAGACTGCTTTCCTCTCTGGCCCTGATTCATCTTTTACAACAGACTGACAGGAGCCAAACTCTTTCCGTGGCAGCTTCTTGCGATAATATGTATACTTTCCACTCACTAGAGGAACTCCAGAACTTTTTGCACCTTCCTTCACTTTTCCCTGAAATCATGGAATAAGAATTTGATGTAATAAAACCAAATAACAAAGACAGACATTCAGAGAAACCAACATGAAGTGCAGTATTTAAATTTTCATAAGTATTAAACAAAGTTCTAACCTCATGATCACGAGACTGAAAATATTTCTTTATGGTACACACGATGACATAAAAACTTGAACAAGTGCAGAATCGAGAAACGACAACTCCCACTCTTCTAGAACTTCATCATGCAGCTTCTGTCTGCACTGTGCAGCTGCAACATATTCTGTAATCTTAGGATTACATTCAGCTATTTTTGAAGGTCTAAATTTTGAGGTGGTAGGTCATCAATCTCCTCTTCATCAACTTACATTCTAGAAACAGAAAAAACCATCCTGCGATTAGCCATATTTTCTTCTTGTTTTGTACCTCATATGAATTAATTCTTTCCTTGCAATCATCAATAATTCATTAAGTCTTTCAGTGCCTCCATACAAATCTAAAGACATCAATTCTCTGGTCTGTAAATCTCTCAACAGCTTTTCACTCTCAATATGATAATTTCCAGCACAAAATGAATCAATAAGAACCATGTATATAGAAGTATTAGGCCAAAGATCACTTTGTTTCATTTCTTCATAAAGTTTAAAAGCAGTTTGAATATCACCATCGGCACATAGACCAGATATAAGAACGCTGTATGCAGCAACATCAAGCTTCACATGACATTGTTCCATCAAACTCCTCAACTCCAATGCCTTAGCAACATTAGCTTCTTTACAATAGGTGTGCATTAATGCAGTGAAAGTAGCAACAGTTGGAATGATTTGCATCTCAAGCACGATATCAAGAATGCGAATAGCGTCGTCAGTCTTCCTTGAACGTGCAAGCCCTCTAATGATAGCGCTCATAGCAACACTTTCGGAGCTGACCCCAAGTGTTTTCATTTCATCTTGCAGCTTCATTGCTCCTTTTATATTTCCTATTCTACACATGCCATTAATTAAAGTGATAAATTGTTTACATGTAGGAGCATAACCATTTTCCAACAAGGCTTGCAGAATACAATGGGCTTCATCAAAAGCACAAGTTCTAATGAATCCGTTAAAAAGGGCATTGTATGTATCTACGTCAGGAGTAACTCCTAACACATTCATTTGTTTTACCAAATCAAAGGCCATTTTTATCTCGTTCCGTTCACATAACTTACTAACAAGCATGTTAAACGTAAAACAATCAGCTTCGAAACCTTCAATCATCATCCTTCTTAACATTTTTACAGCAACATCCAATGATCCGGACTTGCAATATCCAAGAATAAGAGAGTGCCACGTTAACCTATCAGGCACAAAACCATGTCTGATCATGTCATTGTATAACACAGAACATCTTGACATGTCATTCCTCTTTGAATATCCATGCAGGAGAATGTTGTAAGTAGACAAGTTGAAGCATAAATTTCTACTCCTCATTGTTGAAAGGATATCACTTACCTTCGACATTTTCCCCTTCCGAGAGTATCGATCCATAAGAACATTGAATGCAATGGTATCCGGGTGAACACCTTCATTCAGCATATCTTCAAAAATATATAAAGCAGCTTTTGTATGTCCTTCCTTAAGAAGACCATCAACTAAACTAGTGTAAACAGCAAGATTTGGAGATAATAATCCTTTTTCAGTTGCCCTCCCCAACAAAAGGAGTGCGGCAACCATTTTACCCTTTCTGCATAGTCCTGCAATAAGACTAGTGTATGTATAACTGTCTGGCACAAAATTATTCACAACCATCTCATTAACAAGGGCAACGGCATTTGATAAATTTCCTGATCTTGAAGCCAAAGTAAGCATTGTGTTGTAGAAAAGATTACCAATGGCATAAGGAATACTATTAAGTCTATTCAGAAGTATTTTGGCTTCATTAATATGTCCGCCAATAAGAAGTCCTCTCAATAGACCCTCGTATGTGAACTGACTTGGTAAATAGCCTAAATTATTCATTCTATCAAACATAGATAATGCTTTTAACGTGTCACCAGAATTTCCATAACTATTTATAATGCAATCAAAAGTAACAGAGCTAGGATCATGACCTATCCTGCACATGTGGTCCATAAAATACTCAGCTTCTTCAAGTCTCCCGCATCTACAAAAAGTTGCAACCAATAGATTACATGTAAAGAGATTTGAAACATGATCACTGCGGTTCATAACTGCATAAACATTTAATGCCTCTTTAAGGTTTCCCATCTTGCAGTAGTTGTAGATTAATGTCGAATACAAAACGCTGTTTGGCACAAGTCCGGCCTTGTACATTTTACACATTATCTCCTTTGCATTATTTATCTTCCCCACCCTGAGAAATCCATTAATGAGTACTGAAAACGTAACAATATCAGGATTGACAGAAACTTTTAACATATCATCCAGCAACTGTACAGCTTCTTCAAGCAGGCCGTTCTTACACAATCCATCTAGCATTGCCGTATAACTTATATGACCAACTCTCGTGCCATCCATCCTCATTCTCTCAAGAACACTAGAAACCAATCCAAATTCAGCGTGCTTGGATAGCCCATTTAAAAGAGCTCCGTATGTCACTTCATTAGGTCTCAAACCATGCACAACCATCACGTCAAAAAGTCTCAATGCTTCCTCAATGTTGCCATTGCTACAGTTCCCAACAATCAAAGTGTTGTAAGTAATACTGTTCGGCAACAAGTTACACGATGACATCTCCTCAAAAACTTTTGTAGCAACTCCAATCTTCCCCTCCTTAACAAATCCGTTAATAAGAGTATTATATGTTATCTCACTAGGATTCACCTTATTCTTCTTCATCCTTTTCAATATTAAATAAGCTTTCGCACTCCTGCTTTTTCTGCACAAATTATCTATCAACACATTATATGTACAAACATCTGCCGCAATACCCTTAGATGCCATTGAGTCAATAAGCTCAGACGCCTCCTTATACCTTCCTTTCTTGCAATACCAATTAAGCAAAGTATTGTAAGTGACCGTAGTTGGAAAATGACCGCTTCCTTCCATTTTCCTCAACAGAAAGCCAGCACTTTTAAACTTCCCACGTTCGCACAAAGCATTCAACAGTATATTGAATGTAGCAACATTCGGACAAACCTTCTTTTCAAGCATTCCTTTGAAAAAGGACCAAAACAAATCAACCTTATGGTCCTTTACCAACGAACCCAGCACCATATTACAAGTATACACTGATGGCTTCAACCCTCGAAAACCCATCAAGTGAAAAGTCTGTACAGCATCTCCAACCATCTTTTCCCTCAAACAAACCCTAATGAGTAGGTCAAAAACAGCAGGGTTTGAATTACAAAAAGGGTATGTCTCCATCAAAGCACCAAAAACATTGTTGAAACCAATAGGCATATGTAACATATGTTTCAACGTTGTTTTGGCAAAATTGTACATTCTAGCTCTAATAAGTATATGGGTGGTAGTGGAAATGATATGAGTTAGATGTTTCATCTCTAAATTAGGTTGCTTGATGACCCAATTGAGGAATTTCAAAGCTAACATTCCATGAACAGGCCTAAGAGAACCCAACCTATAATTCATGTGATTCAGAGACTCCCAACGGTGTAGAGTTAAAAAGGTATAAATACTTTTCTCCATATCCAAAACCATAGATTGATTACAAACTTTATACTGAAAATGAGAAACAAAAGGAGAAGTGGGTTTAGAGAGGGATAGTGTAAGAAAGAGATATAAGACAAAGAAGTTAGAAAGAATAAAGAGGGGCTTACCTTGAATGATAGTGGAAACTGTTGAAAAAGTGAAAAATGATTGATTCATTTGTTTGAGAATAAAGCCATTGTAGCTATTATCATTTCTGCCAAACAGAAACAATGCATATTGATATTCTGCAAATTCAAGATTTTGAGTGAGGTCGTTAACCAGTAAGCTCAACTACTTCAAGTTCATATTTTGGGGAAATGAAAAATTATAATGGATAATTGTCTAATAATTTGAAACCACGTGTATCATAGTTCATCAAAGTATCATAGTTCATCAAATAAACATAAAACAAAGCTAAAAAAAAAGCACCAAAATTGAAAACCAGTTAATTACATGTCAAAACCCTGAACTAAGGTTTCCACTTACCTCCAATCCAACCCTTTAAACCGATTAATAAAAAAGTTGCTTCAAACAAGTTAATTAATCCAATTCACTACAACAAAATACAAATATTGAAACCACGTGTATGTTTATCAAGGTTTCCTTATACCTCAAACTCCTAAAAAACCGAATTGCCAAATCCCCTCAGAACAAGTTAATAAATCCCATCTTAGGGACTCAAATCACACAGATAACCAACACACGCAAAAATTCATTGCACAATGCAAAAGATAATATAAAATCCTCAATGTAGCACCATTATCAAATTTTATCAAATAACAGAGGATGTCAAATCCAACTGTGAGACTCCAAAATATATCCAAAGTTCATAGTTGTACTCCAAATACACAAAGTCCAACTGTTTGACTCCTAAATGTGGGTTTAGAGAGGGATAGTGTAAGAAAGAGATATAAGACAAAGAAGGTAGAAAGAATAAAGAGGGGCTTATTGATATTATCATTTAGGAGTTAAACAGAAACAATGCATATTGATATAAAGTTCGATATAAAGTTAAACAGAAACAATGCATATTGATTACAGTAAGGCCACGAAATTGTGAAATTGGCTATAACCCCAAATAAGCATTACCAAGTTATAATATATACAGTTGAATTTTGGGGGAAAACAGAGGCACGCAGTTGGTAATAAATTAGCCAAACCCTTTCTTCATGAAATTCTAAGTCTGTAGTGCTTAAGGTTAATGAAAAAAATTGAATTGACAGTACCAAACCCTAACAATGGAGTTTTTCGCATTAACACAAATTCAAGCTCAACGAAGTCTAATAAAACAAAGAAATAATAAACGGTTAAGATAGAAAATAAAAAATCAGTGTAAGTGTGGGTTTAGTTACCTCTTAGAAGAAGAATGGAGGAAGGGTTAGAGTGGAGAGTGAAGGTAGACAGTGGCACTCACGCTGCTATGTGAGGTGAGGTGAGGAGATGGAGGAAGAAGATAACTGAAAGTGTGAGTGAAACTTTGGGTTCAAGTTCATATTTTGACTGTAGAGAATCTATTTTAAGAAAGTAGTAAAAATATTCATTTTAGGAAACATTCATATTTCATAAATTAATACAAACTTCACCCGACAATAGAAGAGTATCAACAATTCTCTTCAACGATGTCAATCAGAATTTACAATAACATTCATATTCAAGAGAAGAAGATATCAAGAAAATTGTCTTAGGTTTAAATTTTTTTTTTGTAAAATTTTATGTAAAATTAATATTTTTAACAAATATTAAATTAATTGAATTTATTATCATTTGAAAAAAAATATCACATAATATATAAAATATTTTATATTATCTAAATATCACAATTATTCATCTCATAAACGTGACTTTAGAGATAATTATGATAAAAATTAAATATTTTTATTAATTTAATTATTATAATTGACTTACCGTATGTATCAATTAAAACTTTTTTAAAAAATCAATAATTTTATTAAAATATTTTTATAAACTTTATATGAATTCACATCCAAACCAGAAGTTGCCATTGCTACGTACGAATTTAAAACAATTTATTTATAAAAATAAAATCACGTTATGTGTATGAGAAAGAGAAATTCAAATATTACGATAAAACAAATAAAATAATGTTGGACGATTGTCTAATAGACGAGTACAATTTTCCTGTAAAAAAAAAATAGATGAGTACAATTTTACCTATTGCCATGAAGTGTATTGACTTAACAATCCTACACAAACTGAAAACTAAACAATTCATAAAGACACGTCAGATTTTGTAAAGTAGCTATAAGATTGAAGCCTACATGTATAGACTAACATTTGAAAACTGAAAATGGATTATCTGCCATAACCGTGTCACCCGATTACCATCTTCAATTGTCAGATATAAATCAATAGTCGAAATTGTTTAAAATTGATTTATTGAATCTCAAATCAATGGACGAAATTGATTACTTTGTGTAGCTGTATACATTTATTAATGGAGAGAATCCGGATTCAAGAGAACTAATAAAATTATCTCTGATACCCTTGTAACAAAATAGTAAACAAACTTCTAGACAATTGCATATCTGCTTGCTTTCTTGTGATCCATAACTTAAAATTACACCATTTTCTTATTTACACCCTTTTGACAGTCAACAACACTTAATAATGTCAATCATCATCACTGTCACAGATAGAAAATATTGAACCACGAATTTGAGATTTTTCCTCTAGTAGTTTTTTATCTTTGAATTTACTAAAAGAAAGTGCAGGACTATGCTTAGTAATAGAAACCCCAAGACTCTTTGAAGCTGAAAGAAGACGTTTCCCCACTATGGATTTTCTAGTCTTGCTACATTTCCCAACTTTGGATCTTCTAGTTTTTCTACCTGATTTCATGGAAACCAAGTCAACATGCAATGGACCATGCAACACATGTGGAGGTGTTTTGGGAGTGAACTGTGGTAATGAAACATTTTTTTTCTTTGAGCAACTTTGTGATCTGGTGTGTGATTGAACTTCAATCTCACTATGAACAACTCTTGATGTAACAGCTGAGTTTGAAGAGGTGCTAAAATTGTTAATGCCATTGAAACCTGAAAAATATTTGTTGATTATACCGCTGACTGATACGACTTGTGTTGACATCTTACTCGGACTTTCTTGCATTGAGTTAGCACGCAACTCAAGCCGATTTTCAACTTTATTCTCCGGCATTACACATCGACTCTTACTTGCAGTGCTTGTAGATTTGTCTACAGATCTGCAGGAGTATCTTTCTGACATTCCACTGGCTTCATGCTGCTTGTAATTTTCATGAGAATTACGCTTTTTGTTTGGAACGTGACTAATAGCTTCATTCTCTTCTGATAGATATGCACACGGATGCAACCCTTCCTCTTTCTTTTCCTCACTGTTGTATCTTGTCTTATTTTCATTTTCGCAGTCATACGTCGTTAAGTCTCGGTGTTTTGAAACAACAGCCGCATCATCATGGGGTAAACATGGAACTTGCAAACATTTTAAATGACTCGCTTCTACATGAAGAAACCACATTTCTCTCATCCTCGGGAAAACATACTTTATAGGCAGGGAATCAGGCAGGGAGTAGAAGCATGATTTTCGCCACACCTAGCAAAATATGCAGTAATAAGATCATCACAAATTCATTGTAGCAGAAACTAAAAAAGACATACTAAAACGCAGCAAAATATGCAGTAATAAGATTATGACAAACTCCTTGTAGCAGAAACTAAAAAAAGACACATACTAAAACATAAAGCGCATACCATTAATCCATGAACTTGGATCTCTCCTATGTCTGGTAAACAAGTGAAGTGCACTTTCTCAAAATCTCCTGCACAACAATAATTGCATTGATTAATTTTCTTGTCAGAACCTGATATACTCAAGGTTGAACAGCAATATCATCAATGCCTGTTCTTTTGTAAACAATAACAAGCCATTTATTACAATTTAAGATTTCCTTAAGTCACTAAGAAAACATCCCTTTTACTACATGTTTTCATAGAAAATATGTTTATCACATTACTCTTCATTATGTACTAAAGCACCACAACCAACAACTACATAGATACATCCAAGATACGGTGAAAATTTGTCTATAAATCAGCAAAATTTGCATCTTACTTAAACTCTATGCTATTAGCCAATACTACATTGGTTTAAATTTCATATATCTATAATATCTCTACAAACAATAGTAGAAGAAGGCATCATTTATAAAATCCACAAAAGTCTGTATTCACCCTGAAAATCTGAAATAATTAGAGGGGGCTAGTCAGTAGTCAACAGTGCCATCTAAATTCAACAAGATCATCTCCCCTTAAACAATATATTGAAAATTGATTAAAATGAAACTCTGGCACTGTTGACTAGTATGAGTTGATACTATCATAGATTGCAAATACATTGTCATGCAGTGCTAATCTCCAAAACACATCAAACTTCCATATAAAAACTTATTGATCCAAGTACAGAGCATTTTCCATTAAAATAATATTAATCATTAAACAACACACTAGATTTCATCTTTTTTTATTTTTAAACTCAAAGATTGCTACAGCTTCACTGTACTTGAAAGTACAGTAATGCAGTATATATTTTATAATCTTTCAAACCTGCTAGACAATAGAGCTATAATTAAGGCTAGTCCATGTTGATTGAGAGCCAGGATTTGATTGGAGTTAAAAAGGAAATTTATAGAAAAAGAAGCTGATTAATGCTTAATGTGAGGAAAAATAGTATAATATCTGAACCAATGAATAAATGCTTATGAGCTAAAACTGTATCTATATAAGCCAGTGCAAAAGATTCTCATTCCTATCATAAACGTGTAGAGGCAAAAATACACATAACCTATGAAGCACTCATAGAGACACAACACCAACAATGACACTAGACACCGATAATAATTTGAAAACGAAAGTGATTGAATATAACCACATGTATCGACCAATGCGTGTCACACACTAGAAGCAATTTTGTGCTAAACTAATCCAATCCTCAAAGTCATATTATCAAACATTAGTAAGACATTATTCTAGAATGTACTAAAATGACACAAACAAGGACAAAACTACTTAGAATAATAAAACACATGAAACATAATCATCAATTTTATTTATCTTTTAGTGACCTAGTTGAAACGAAGAGAATAAAACTGAAAGGCTCTTCTTACTTTTGAATGCTCCGGCTGTAATGTGGGAAGGAACATTGAAAGCAATGCGAGTGCCCAAATCTGTGTCGGCAAACACTGCAACTTCCGCCGCCGCTCCTTTCATCCTCCGCCGCGGTGGTGCAGTTCCGGAATCAGCGTTTTGTTATTTTTCTTAAAGAACCGGTGTTTAAACATCAAATAAAAAATCTCATTTTATTTAGGCTAAATTACATTTGTGGTCCTTTAACTTAATTTCTGGTAACATTTTAGTCCTTTATCTTTTTTTTTTTTCTCCCGATTTAGTCCTTTATTAATTTCTAATAATATCAAATAAAGTATGAAAATATGAGTTTATTTGAAGATTTGCATTAAGAATTTGATGAAATTTGTATTATATTGAAGAATATAATTAATTTTATGAGTTTTGATTGAATTTTTTTTTTGAATTTTTGTTTAAAAAAGGATAACGTTGTTAAAATTTTAAAACATAAAATATCAAATTGTCATTTAAAATTAAAATAAAGGACTAAGTCGGAAAAAAAAAAGATAAAGGACTAAAACGTTACCTGAAATTAAGTTAAAGGACCACGAATGTAATTTAACCTTTTATTTATTGACGGATATTTATTTTATATTTTATTTATTTATAACAGAAATTTATCTCATAGTATTTATTTTATATATTTTTTATGTATCAATAATAAATATTTATTCTGTTATTTTAATATTTATTATTGATAAATATTTATCTTATATTTTTAATATTTATTTATGACATATATTTGTTTAATATTTTATTAAAATTTATTAATAACAAATATTTGTTCTATGTCTTTTTATTTATCACAGTTAAATATATGTCAATCATAAATTTGTTTATTTATTTATAATAGATGAATATTTACCTCATCTTTTTTTATTTAACAATTATAAATATTTATATGGTTGGGTGAGTCTGATTTTTATATTTCATTGATAAATACTTTTTCTATGTTATTTTTATAATATTTATCAATGACATAAATTTGTCCTGCATTTTATTAAAATTTATTAACAACAAATATTTGTCTAATGTTTTTTTATTTATAACTGTCAAATATTTGTGATACATTTTTTTAATATATTTATTGTAGCCACATATTTTCCCCCTTTTTTTTTATGCACCAGTTATAAATATTTATTCATTGTATTTTTAATATTTATCAATGACAAATATTTGTTCATTATATTTTTTGTGTATGTTTTTTCCAATGTTTAAAATTAAAGAAGGCAATTTGATTTTTTTAATATTGATTTATTTAGTGCTCTCATATCTTATATTCATAGTGGGAAGATAAAAAATAATATATAGTTAAGAAAAAATATATGGTTGAATAATTTTGATTTGTGAATTTTTTTTATAAGATGGTTATTTCTTTTTCGGCTAAATAGCACTTGTGGTCCCTTAACTTAATTTCAGTTAACGTTTTACTCATTATCTTTTGTTTTTTCTTTTCGATTTGATCTTTTATTCTAATTTTAAGTGATGATCTTTTATGTTTTAAAATATCAACAATGTCATCTTTTTTTACAAAAAATAAAAAAGTTCATCAAAATTTTCAAACAAAATTCATAAAATTAATTATTATCTTCAATATAATGCAAATTTCATCAAATTCATAACTTAAATATTTAAATAAACTCAAATTCATAACAATATATATTAAAGAAAGATATGTTAGAAATGTGTAAAGCTCTCTCTAATAAGACACACATCTCATCTTCAGGACCACCTATATGTAAATCTAAACTCAGCTGTATAAGACCACCCATTTCGTGACACCGTGTACACCTAGTATCTGGACCAACATCATGATTAGGACCAACATCATGACTAGGACCAGGACCAACATCAGCATCATAACTAGGACCAACACCAACATCTGCAGCAACGTAAGGGATTATCCGAGGATGAGATATCCTATAGTACCAATGAATGTATCCCTCAACACACTCATGTGGATATCCAGCTGGATGCAATTTAGTACGAAGTGATCGTACATAGTTCCTATACATACTCTATTCAGCATCAACATCACGTACAATGAGCATCAGTGGTGTAGGAGAGATGTGCCGAGTATACCCAAACTGATGTATGCACCTCTTTGGTAAATGCGGTACCATTGTGGAACACCAACGGATGTATCCTGTAAACACCGACACAGACTGAAATTGTGTCATAGAGTTCTCATCAAGATAATATCAGTATCTCTTAAAGCATCCAACTTTGCTATATAAATGCAACGTTCCCTGATGTTTGTTTTGCAGTCCACCGAAACATCTGTGGCATTGAAGATATAGGCTCATCCATATCCCGTTTACAAATGTCAGGGAAATGCTGATAAATCCATGTCAGTAAATAATTAAAAAAAAATACAAATAATTAAATAAGAATCTTATCGTAATAACAATATAATAAGTATAACAAATATAATAGTACCTGAAATAGAGATAAATATCATCCAATCTGCTTCGTTGCAGGCAGTGTACTATCTCTAAGATAGTCATATAAAACAACAAGTGCAGCTGGTCCCCATGCCCATTTACAACAAGTATCAAGGTCTTGAAACAAAAGCAAATATTTTGCAGATACAAAGGAAAAACTTTTATCAGCTAGAATGGTACACCCTACCAAATGAAGTAGGCATGCCCTCGCTGCACAGTCATATCGTCCTTCATGAAGTTGCTTAAAAAATACAGCTTTCAACCACTCAAAACTATATGAGGCACCTCTATTGGTCCTAGTTCCAGTTACAACTTCATCATAAGCAACTCCCAATAACTCAACAACAGCAACAACTGCAAAATCTTCATTGACATTAGTGGGAGGTGTGAAAAACTCCCCAGAACATGAGATGCTCAAAAGACCTCTAACATCGTCAAGAGTAATAGTCATTTCACCAAATGGCAGGTGAAATGAGCTAGCCTCTGCGTGTCATCTCTCAACAAAAGCAGATATCAGATTACCGTAAATCATGTGCAAACTACATATTCGCAGATGACGTAATCCAGATATAATAATCCAATGATCTATCTGAGCAGGTAATACATATCTGATATCAATGAATTTGTCTTGCTTTTTGCCATTTGAAACAACTTTTAAGGCACGTCTATCCTGTTTAATTAAAAATAACACATGGTAACCTATAATATAAATACACAATTATTTCATTAAAATCAGCGTTGTAGTAACCTAAAATAACTTACATTTATCCTAAAATCAGCTTTGTAATATATTAAATACACATATTTTTCTATATTATAATATGTAATAAAATAAATTATTTACCAACCTGTCCATTCCACACATTAATTGCAATATGGTGCTCATAATTCTTAAGGAAAGAAAGATTGTAAGGACCTCCAGGAAATATAGGTTCTTCATGCTACTGATGATGCTCGTGTTCAAACTGGTGTTGCTGATCATGTTCATCATCAAACGCATGATCTTGGTGTTGTTGATCCTGCTCTTCATCAAACACAAGATTTTGCTCAAACTCATGTGCCTGCATTTCTTCGTTCTTTTTTCAACTATAGCTCTCATATTTGATTATGTAGGAGGTCGAACTCGAGAATGTTCAACGTCTGTTTCTTGCTCATTTGGTCCTCGCTAAAAAAATTGAATAAAAAATAAATGTAAACAAAAATATATAAAAAAAATTAAAATATACCAGAAATTTCAATAAGAAATGAAATTTTCGGTGAACATATCAGAAATTTCAAATTTCCGATATTGATTTATAACTATTAAAAATTTCATTCCTCCTTAAATTTTCGATAAATTTTCTTTTTTATCAATACTCACTTTTCCAGAAATTTTAAATGTGGGAGTATGAGTAATTTTTTTTTGTTTTTACTGTTTTATTAAGGGTATTTTGGATATTTCAACCAAAAAATTGTAAATTGGGGGAGGGGGGTATATGGTTAATTGGGGGTCCAAAAGACAACTTTCAATGTGTGTGCATCGATAAACTTTGGCAGCAATCCTTCAACGACCTCAACCACTCTCAAGGAGCTCTCATCGTCATCCTCCGTCGCACCTTGACAGAGGTCTAGCTATCTCTTCAAAAGTCTAGTATATGTAATGAATGTAAAACGAAAATAATTTTAGTTGTTGATATTTGAAAATGAAAATTGAAAACCAAGAGAGACAATCAGATTATTTTCCCAATATATCTCCTTTTTAAACAAAATTTTCCATTATACACTACATTGAAGCTTATATATATATATATATATGAAAATACGCTAATAATCTTCTGCAAGTTGCAAGACAAGGATGAAAAACTACTCCATTATACCTTACATTGAAACTTATATATGAAATTATCCTTCTAATCTTTTGAAGGTCACAAGACAAAGATGAAAAGCTGAGAGTATTCACATATGCTATTTAGTTGTCAAACATGGACGCTCCTTTTCATTTTAGGTCTCAAACCCACCTAGCAAGCTTTCTAAATTCAATTGAATGATTTGTATTTCTTGTGTTCAAAATAACTCATACCAAAATATTATTAAGATTATAAAAAATATTCTACAAAAATTAATCACATCCAAAAACGCACCAGCACACTTGAAAAAAAAGGGAAAGTTGGCTTTTGTACCCCACAATTAATCTTATACCCCCTCAAATTGTTAAAAATTCAAAATTGTCCTTAAAACTTTCATTCACTAAATGGTAAAAAAAAAATTACTTTAAAATTTCACCCTTCAACCAAAATTTCAGTACTTAAAATTTTTTCATTAAAATTCGGTACACAAATATTCACTACCGGAAATTTCATATTTCAAATTTTCGATAGTACAATTATGTTACCGGAAATTTCGCCAACAAATTTCGGATAAAATATTTATAATACCGGAAATTTGTGCCAAATTTTCGGTAGTTACATTTTCCTTACCGAAAATTTCAAATTTTTGAAATATCCGGTAGTTATATTTATCTTACCGGAATTTTAATTTTTGAAAATATCCGGCACTTATTTAACCGAAAATAAAAAAAATCCAGTATGCAATTAATTTAATTTAATTTTTATTTTTTTATTTTGAAATAGTGATGAAAAAACACAACAGATTTTTTTATTTATAATAATAACAATAATAATAATAATAACAACAATAACAACAATAACAAAGTAAATTATATTAATAAAATAAAATAAATTAAATTGAACAAACAAAATACATTAAATTAAAGAAAAAAATACCACAAATTGAAAAAAAAATATATCAAATTCAACTTTTTTTTTTATTATTCTTATTATTTTTATTTATTAGACCAAGAAAAAAAAAAGAGAAAGTTAGTATAATATAGCAAGTCGTTTGTTTTGGCAGATCTATTTAACCGCATTTTTTTCTCCGTTGAACATATTTTATTTTATTTTAATAATAGAATTTTGATATTTTAATTATTTTAATTTTTTAAAAAAAATTACAATAATATTAATAAAATAAAATGAATTAAAAAAATACATGTGCTAAAATAAATAATGTGTCCCTAATATTTTGCCAATAAAATAACAACATATTTTCTCAACAACTCTTTCCTATTTTTTCTGCGAATATTTTATAAAATAACAACTTATTTTCTTAACAACTCCCTCCTATTTTTATTCCAATCTAATAAATAATAATAATAAAAAATATTATTAATGTAATTAAATAATAATAATAAAAATATTTAAAAAATATAAAATTTTAATAATATAATTTACTTTATTATGTAATTTAATTTATTCTTTAATTTATTAATAATAATTTTTTAAAATATTATAATTATTTTTGTTTTATTAAATAAACAATTTTGTAATTGTAAAAAATGAGAAGAAATTTTTTTTATAAGTTTAATACATAATCGCATCATCGGGAAATTTTAAAGGAATGAAATTTTCGGTGAACTTTCCGATAGTTATAAATCAATACCGGAATTTTCGGTAGTGAAAATCAATACCGGATATTTCAAATTTCCGGGTGGTACTCCCGAAAATTTCAAAAAATGAAATTTCCTGTATTGATTTATAACTACCGAAAATTTCATTCATTTTAAAATTTCCGGTAAAAAAAAAAATTCAACAACACTCACTTTTCTAGAAAACAGAACTTGTGAGAATGCAAGAGAACTTTTTGATTTTTACAGTTTTATTAAGAGTATTTTGGACATTTCAAATGTAAAATCTTTAAATGAGAGGTATATTTGAGGGGTACAAAATACCACTTTCAAAAAAAGGATGTCAAGTTGGCGATATGTTCAGTCTTAGGTACCGAACACCCAAACCTTTTTCTATGGCCAGATTACAGAGTATAATATCTTCTTGCCTATACCACCATTGATAACTAAGTGGCTAAATACAGTTCACTCTTTCTCAATAAACAGAACGCAAGCATAACTTTAAGCACAAAATTTCATGCATTAAAATTAGTGGTCTTTACCTTTATCTTAACAACAAAGAAGATCTTAATTATTGACATCATTGTGCATAACTTGAGCAATATAATGAGGATTAATTAAAAGATCACCCTTGATAACTCATCCCCCCAAAAAAGGAAAATAATAATACATTTGCATATCTGAAACCAATTGATGCATTGGACTAAAAATTCTAATGTTAACAGCTAGTCAAAGCCAAAAAAAATGTAATCAAGGAAGGATCCTGCGTCGTCGGCGTGGAGTCTCTCTTTTCACATACATTTTCTCCATCTCATTCAGCGGTCGGGTTGATCCATCAGGCATGCTAGCAAATTTCCAGCCCCCACCATCTCCACGCTTCCCCCGTGGTCCCATTTTCTCTACAGTAAAAGTCCATCCATCTGAAGGGCGTCGCCGACTATACCTGTGGCATTTCACCTCTCCAGCCACCTGTGTATAACCACAACCACATTATTCAGTGAGTTCAACCAATAAAATACAGATCAGCAGCACATGGGACAAAAAAATAGACAGACTGTGGGTGTTAGGGGAGCAGTACACTCATGTACTTTTTAAATTGTATATTGATCAGCAAACAATAAATACTTGTGTAAAGGCCAGAACTATTTTTGAACTTTTCTTTTACATAGACAAGAATTTTGATCAAACAATAGAAAAGAAACCATATGGCAACCAAGTTTGATTTTACTAAGGACTAAGGAGGTCAGTTATTATGTGGATCAACCACTGATACTAGACTCTATACAACACTGAATTTTCAGGAAAACCATTCTTAGCAACGTCCATTATTAATGGTTTCTCCTAATATTTTACTAAGTCTTAATCAACCATTTTTAATTGGACTATCTTCAATTTGATTTGCATTTCTCACCAAAGCTTCTCCCGGTTGCCAAATCAGACAACCCTCAGTAGGTGCTACTCCAACTTCCCGCCAAATACTCTTTATCCTAATATATCTTTCCTTAGATGTCCACTCATGCAACTTAGCTCTCTAATATCATATATAGTTGTTTTTGCTTGTTTGAAATTCTCAGTCCAACATTCATTACCATAGAACATTGTTGGTAATTGTTAAATAAAATTTTCTGTTTTGGGGGCACTTTGCAAGCAGTTCCACTGGAAGCATTTTGTTCATTTTATCAACCAGCTTCAATCCATGTAACTTTCACATCGATGATCAGTCCTCCGATTATGTTGATGGATCTTAAACCAAGGTGTGATGTGATCTTGAATTTTTCACATTCAAAACATTATTAACTTGCACCTTTGCTAAACTTGCATACGATGTGCTCCTTACTTCTACTTAAACTCAACAGAGAACTCCAAATTCCTAAGCTTAGCTTCACAACTCAAGTTTATATTTTACAATTTACTCATTCTTTCAATTCATCAAATGGGAATATATCATCTACATGACTTCATCATACACTACTAATGGCCATCATATATCTATCCCCTATATAGTTCAAAATTTGTGCAATACAAAATTATTTCATCTCTAGAGCCTTCGACAGGATTTCTGCTGTTCTGAAATCAACAAAGTTTGTGTGCAAAGTCATCTTTCATCAAACCATTCAACATGTATATATCCCCCATTGTTGAGCTACCTTACATGAAACCATTCATATGGTTACCTTGTCTTAATATACTCAGTCTCATGAAACTTGTCGTTGTAGTTAGGTATATAGTACTTCCTTTCTACAATTTACAAAATTTTGTATGCCTCATTTTTACTGTAGATAGGCGTCAAAGTGTTTCATCTCCACTAATCCAGTATTTTCTTAGACATTGTAAAAAAGAACAAAGAATAAAAGCTAAATTCTCCGGAAGAAAAACTGTAAAAACAATCAATGATAGTAGACCAAAAAGAAATAAAATTGGAAAGATAACTACATCAACATTATTAATGGTCCATCAAACAATTTGGATGTTCCTAAAGGTCATTCAATACAGTTTTGCAAGATGCTAAAAGCATCACCAAAACATGCCATTATTCAATAAATCAACCGTCTATATCTCCAAGACTTCCCCTTTCAATATATATAATTTACTCAAAAGAAACGACAATTGGGAACATTATGTATCCCAATAGTTATACAACTAAACTATTTGTCTTAATATCCGTACAACCAAAAGAGTTTGATGCCCAAGCTTTGTCCAATAATATCTAGACATCCAGATATTCATAAGATATTTTGATCAAATGAGCAACACAAAGCTTCAAAATACATTGTATACATGTGCTAATTGAGCAGCAGCCAGCATCAGTTGGGAATAACATCATACTATGCAGGAGCAATAGAAATAATTCAGCAGCGGGTTTATCTTTGACTTTCCAAATATTTCAAAGCGTTTGAGTAACTTCTGGTTCTGGCTAATATTTCAGGTTGAATTTATGAATTTATGAATTTATGAATTTATGAATTTAAGAGTTCTAGTGTCTTGTCTAAAGTCCCAAAGATTTCTAAACGGCTTGGTTTATATTAAGTGCATATTGGGAATTGTTTTCTTCTAACTTACTACTACTATTGGGACTTTTCTTTTCTGACAGCATACAACAAACCATATTCACATAATAGTTCTATTCTTGTGTTTACAACTTCATTCTAATATAGTATGTACATTATACGTAGTTTTCAATTAAATTTGATTAGGGTGATGTAAACTCCGACTTGATTAGTTTGTGAGTATCTTATATATGAACTGGTTTCCTTCTC
>NC_021160.2:10799609-10815465 GCF_000331145.2 Cicer arietinum | reverse complement strand
CAGGAAATTTAAATCTTTTGAAAACAGAAAATCTTCTGGTTTTTCTATCCACAAAAATCCATTTTTTTCCACAAAAATCTTCAGTGAAAGTAATCAAATGCCTAAGCCTTTTTAAGGCTAAGGCAGGTTCTTTGTCATGAACATCGAATCCAAAACCTGAATTATCAAGAACCTTTTTCTTTTCTGGTTTGTTAACCAGCTCATTTGCCATGTTTGAATCTTTCTTATCTAAAACCTTTTCTATTTCTCAGTAAAGACTTATATACGCTCTTTGTCCTCCATCAAATTTGGATGCCATGTGTACTCTATACTCTACAGACAACATAAATCCCACCAATATGTCATGCCAAACTATCCCCATACCTATTAAATTTCTACAGCAAAGATATCAAATACTTCGACTGCTCCACAACAACATAGTAAAGCCAAAATAAAGCACACAAGACATGTATCTACCAATTTCTATACAACAAGCTATGCTTTGTTGGCAAAATATAGAATAACAGCCAAAGAGAACTCACTTTCTTCTTGTTGAAGTTCATCTTCTCAACAAAATCTCGATAAAGCATATCATCTTCCTTTTTGGAGATCTCATAATGAACTTCGTCCAAATCTTTGGTAATGCCATCCCACCCCTCAGGCATCACCTTGAAGTCGGGTTTGTAAGGAAGAGAAGCAACATGGAACTCCCTATCATGGGAAATAAAAAATCTGCAACAACACCAAGAAAAAAAACAATAAGTAAATAAACCATAAATTCAACTCAACATATGAACAATCATATTTCACTTAACAATTAATAAACCCTAAATTCAACAAAACAGATGAACAATCATTTTTCATATAACAATACATAAATCCTATTCAAATCAACATATGAACAATCATTTGACACTTAACAAAATAAATAAGCCCTAATTTAACTCAACAAATGAACAATCACGTTTCACTTAACAAAATAAATAAACCCTAATTTAACTCAACATATGAACAATCACTAGTCACTTAACAAAATAAATAAACCTTAAACCCTAATAAATTTAAGAGCTTGACTTTGAACCTCAAGGCACAAAGTTCAAATCTCAGCTAAGATAGTTAGTTGTAAAATGGTCATTAGTGCCACTCTTATTAATACCCCAATTTTTTTTAATTAAACTTAACATATGAACAATCATATTCACTCAACAGTAAATAAACCATAAACCCTAAATTCAATTAAACCTATGAACAACCAATTTCCACCTAACAAAAAACAAATTATAATTAATAAAAAGTAAATAGTATTAAAAAAGCACTGACTCAGGAAATGTGTCAAGCAAGAGCTCAACGGAATCATCAAGACGGTGACCTAGCTTCTTCTCTTCCTCTTCTTCAAGTTCCTTAAGCCAAAGAATAGCATGAACCCTCTGTCTCATGATCCTATAATCCTTAGCAAGCTTCTCAACAGTATAAACCTCAGGATTTTTCTTATGCAATCGATACATCTCAGCTTTCTCACTGTCCTTCAAATAGGAACCTCTAGCACCAGGCTCACGAACCTGTTTCAACAACACACAAGTATCCGCCAATCTCTTTTTCCAACTATCCACATAAGATTTGCTATTCCGATTCTCCTCTTCCAATTCCTGTAGCTTTTCCTCCATCTCTTGGAGATCTGAAAGAGTCGTTTGTGGATTGGCTTCGCCGTTGAAGTGGTCCTTTGTTAGACCTGTTGACCATGTGGAGGGCGTTTCCCAATTCGTGTCTTCGAAGGATCCAACTTGTTCGCCGGAATTTGTGGTTGACAGTGTTCTGGAAGGTGTGAAATGGAGGCGGTTTTCGTAGCGGAGTTCGGTGGTGAGTCGCCTTGTGACGGAGATGAAACGGTTAATGGTTTGCATTGTAACGGCGTTGGGAATGGAGTGACGGCGACTGAGAATGAGTTTTAAGAGAAGGAGAAAGGAATAGGAATGGTGTTAGTGTTTTGGTGTGTGGGTTCTGAAACTACATTAGTGTTATTTTGTAATTTTAATTTATTTTAAAGTCCCCCAACTATTTTTATTTTAAAGTCCTAACCAAAATTTTAATTCTAAATTCCTACTCTTAGTTTCATTTAATCTTCTTCTTGTTTGATATTGAACCCTTATTTATTTATTTATTTTATAAAAATTAAATTATTCTATGAAACTAAATGAGATCTATAAATTCATCTTACATTTTCAACAACAACAAAAAAGTGCATTTTATATCATCGATCAAAATAATATGTAAAGAAGAAAAAGACTTCTATAAATATTTAATCGAACGACTAAATTGAAATATCCAAATTGACTAGATAATTAATACATCTACTAGCCTATTAAAAAACATGAATAAATAAAGTTCTCCAATCCAAAAGCTAAAGAAGAAAATGATATTTTGAAGAAGAGGTAGAAAATGCAAATTTAAAGAGGATTTTGAATTAACACGCGAGAGTCCAATTCAAATACAATTGAAGTGAGGCTTTGGAGCTTAGTTATCTTGATACAAGTCTTAGCCTGCATAGATCAACCCAAACAACGAACAAGAACCAACTATATTATTAAATCTTTTGATGAATCTACCTTTAGAAATACGAATGATACCACCATAGGTTGAACTTACATTAGAAGTTCTAAGAAAACCAATCATCCACATTAACTTTATACCAACTCTGCAGAGGTTTTGATCAAGTTCTCGCTTAGGGACACACAATTGAGAGTTAACATGAAGATTAACTCCGTTGATAGATTGAGCTTGATTGAGAACACTGTAAAAAAAAACTGTTCAAATAAGAAGTCCAAGGAAACACAAGGCTATTCCAAATCTTCTAAATCTCATAGATAGCCACTCCAAATAAAGAGAACCAATGAGCTTGAATCTACCTAACATCACCATTGGAAATATTCCAATTCAACCAATTATAATGATGAAGAATAAATAATTTACTTTAATCATTAAGTTCAATGAGACCTAACCAAAATTTTCTAACTTCTTCATAATCTCTCAACATGTGTATAATTGTCATTGGGAAATCAAGGCATCTAGGACAAAAGTTATCGGTAGTGATCCTTTTAGAATAACATTTATCTTTAGTAAGAAGCCTATTATGAGCTAATTTCCAGGAAAAAAATTGACGGCGATTAAAATCATTCCTAGTAAGATTGTACATGAGTTGCTCCAACTCAACCAACTCGGTCAACCCGATATGGATCGACCCCAAAAAACGGTCTGGGTCGGGTGAAAACCAAACCCATCTTACCCAGGTAACCCAATTCATAAAATTTATTTGGTTATTTTAGGATGTTGCACTTTAGTTATTTTGATGCTTGCAAATATTTTATACAATTTTCTGAACCTTGTAACTTTGGTTATGTTGATGCTTGCAATAAAAATATTTTGTTATGAATTTTATGATTTTGATATCCTCATTAATTGTAAATTTAGATATATTAGTTGCTAAAAATATAGTGAAATTAGGTTACACTATATTTTGAAGGAAAAATTAAGGTTGTGACATTTTTTTTTAAGAAAGAATATGATGGTCTATCATTAACAATTAAAAAAAAAAGGTGGATAACCCAACACCCAATCCAACTCAAAAATGGGCGGTTTGATGCAACCAAATCCAATACTGTAGCATACGTTTTTTTTACTAGATTCAACAACCCAATGTTTCCTACACGATTTGAATTTTGGTCAAACCCAACCCAAAACTGACCCATGTACAACCCTAATTCCAAACTCAAATCTTAACAATGATGGTATTAGATACTTAGACCTTTTTCAACACAAAATATTGCCTTGTGGATAAACAATCCAACAAGGAAAATCCTATTAGAACATAGAGAAATTAACTTTGCCTTAAGGGATAACTCTAAAAAATTGGGAATAAAGACTATTACACCCGAAATCCAAGAGTCTTCTTAGAACCCAGTATCATGACCATCTCAAATATTCGAGTTAATGTTTTCCTTAATATCATCCCACATAGGGGTGTTAAACCTATTTAAGTTCATCAAAATCAACTCAATCTGTATTTTGACCAAACCTATTTAAGTTCGAGCTTAACCCGAACCAACTCATTTTAATCCAGTGATGTTCAATTCAAATAGCAGACTTAACATTTTGAACACGGAAACTCAACTCATTGACGTGACATATATATTTATTTATTTACTATTGAGACATAGTTAAAATTTAGTTGTTGAATTATATTTGAGAATTTATTGTGAATTTAATTTATTTAAGTATTTATTTGTGATTGTTGATGTATTTTAAGTATTAAATGACATGTTGAAATATAATTTTGTTATTTTTTAGATGTTTAAATATTTAAATTTAGTTAATTTTTTTTAAATAAAAATATTTTTTCTTTATAACCCACAAACCCAACTAAATCCACTTATAATCGAGTTGATTTGGTTTTAATTTGATGTAAAAATGACATGTTGAGACTTCAACTCAACTCAAATAAAACTAATTGGTTATGAATATCGAATTTGGCCAAATACAACCAAATCCAACCTATATACACCCTTTAATCCCACACATTAGCTACGCTTTCTAAGTAGTAGAAGAACTTTAGTGATGAAGAACTGAAGAGATTACGAAAGAACTACAAGAATATTTTACTTTCATAATAAGCCCATAAATTCTCATGAAAGAAACCACATCATCTGGACATCCAATGTTCTTGAGTTGTAACATTTTGGTATAAGTCCTTGTAGTTTCCATAACAAAAATCAAATCGGGATGCCTTAAAGAAATTCAATTCTTTAAATATATGATTGTGCGAGAAACCCCAAGTCCCCAAACAAATTATGTCGTTGAGTTTGGCATTGGAGCCATTAATTTAATTCATTTTCTTTCTGTTACATATGTTATTAGTTTCCTCATGCATGTCTAATGTTAGATTTCTATCCTGACCCAACCACTGGACAAGGCAACCAAGAGATTATTAGCCTTGGGCCTCATTTCAAAAAGAAAATATTTTACCTAATATTAAGTATTAAAATATATTCAATAAAAATAGTATAATGAGACCAATTAAATTTTATTGTTCTATTTTTTTTCCTCGTCTAGTCTTGATTTATACAATATTTCAATTTTTGTATATCTTCATCTTCGGTTAAATGCTCATTGTTTTTTATTGTTTTTGTTTTAATTTAAAAAATTTAATTTAATCTATTATAGTAATTTAATAAATGATTTTACATCTTAAAAATTCCAAAAAATATAACATCAATACAAATTTAAGTCTTTTAAAAATATTTATTTATTTATTTAAAAAAGTCTTTTTTTTTTTAATTTTTTTAGGATGTGTTTAGTTGGAAGGGAGATGAGAATTTTTTTTTATATTTTTATATTTGATTCAAATTTTAGAAAGAGAAGGTGATTTTGTTTTTCCTTGGAGATTTATAGGGAACGCGGATAAAATTATTTAAATTTTTTTCTCTTTCTTTTATCCAAACACATAAAAATATGTCATTTCTACTATTTTGAACTAGGTTTTAACTTCTCTCTAATCTTAATATGATCTCTTCTCTTTCCCACTATTAAAAACCAAACAGACCTTAAATTTCTATACACTTTAAACCGATTTTGATACTTCTATTTTTTTCCCATCCGAACCAGAATTCAAATGTGGACCAACTCAACAATTTCTCTCCACTTCTCTACTTCTTGATCCCTTTCTTGCCGGTTACACTTGGCAAATTTCTCTATAATTTGACTCGGGAAAGCGGTTTGTATAACTATCAACATTAAACTACTTAGGGGAGCTAGTAGGAATGCTACTATGCCATTTGTTTTAAGAATAATGCTCTTTAGTATGAGAATGTATTTTAATAAATAAATAAAAAAGGATGTGTAACTTCATCCCACTTTATTTGGTGTCAAACCCCAAATTGATGGGTTGTTGAATGTTTTAAAAGTGGACCTATAAGATTTCTTGCGACTTGTATGTATAACATATTGTACTAAATAGTAATGTTGTTGTTTTAATTTTAATCATGATATTTGAACATCTTTATTTTTCCTATATTTATTTAACATTTTCATTTTTTTTATTACATTATTAAGATATCACATTTCTTTGATCAATTTCTCTATTTTAATTTTTCTCATGACGTCTAAGAGGTGTTTTAGTGTCCATAAAATATTTTCATTTATTTTTATTAACTACAACCTGCTTACCATTAGAGCATAAGTCAAAGACCCAATTGGGAGGGGAATGAGACACTTATTAAGAGATTGGTCAACAAAGATGCATAACCTATTTTTTATTTTAATTTAATATTATTTCTTTTTTAATAACCATACACTTTGTCGTAGAAACCGATGATCCAATTTATACTTGGAGGGATTAACATTTGTTGGTCTCGTAAAATTTGTTTTAGATTGTCTCTTACTATATTACATGTTGCCTCAAATTAAATTTACGGCACCCAAAGCATGATTCAGTTGTTTTTGACAATCCTCTAAATTTAAGGAGAACAATCTTTTCATGGTTTCTATTAAGTATACTCAGGTTAATCATCACATCATTTTTTCTACTAACAGGTTAATCACATCATGTTAACTCTTTCATGATTATATAAAAAATGTGTACATTTTCCGATCATGAAGCTATTGCATGAAATATATAAAAACGCGACAAGCATTTGATTATATTTCCTAAAGTTAATCTTAATCAATCAATAACCACCACGAGTGTATGTTCATAGCTGTAATAACATTTGATATATGTAAAAGTTTAAATTCAAATTCATAATTTTTTATATTTTCACACTTAAAAGATGTACGAATCTTACTATTAGAGACAAAAATAAAAATCAGATGTGTTTTGTTAATACTGTGTAGATAAAATTGTTTGTTAACTATTTGTCTCTTCTTAAAATTGAAAAAAATAAATTTGTTTAGGTGAATATTTGAGAGTGAGATTTTTTAATTAAAGGGTTTAAAGTTTAAATTAATTAATTTTAGTAAATAATTAATCATGTTAGTAATAAAATTTCCTCACACCACTTTTTCTTTTTTTGGAGAAAGTGGATCTTACATGATACGTTTTTTTGGGACTAAATCTTACATGATACCAGCTATAATGTACATTAAAATCTAATGCAATTGCTATAATAATTTAAGGCTTTAAATGAGAAGTGCACTGAGTCTTCTAAATATTTTTATCTCCTGCCCTTGTATTCATTTAGGAGAGGGCTACTTAATAGTTCCAGTAAAACGAAATAATTTTTCTTACTCCAAATAAAGTTTCACTTTAAAGGTATATTTGATGGACATGTGTGATAAATGATAAGAGATTTGATAAAAATAATCTTAAATACTAATCAACCCTCTTTCTAGTTAAAATTCTTATTATGAATATGAATTGAATTAGAAATCAATAAAATAAGATAAAAAAAAATAATTTATTTGATTATCTTTGTAAAACATGGTTTAAAATATAAAATTGAAATCTTGTAAAGAAAAAACAATAGAATTTGATATGAAACTTAAAAATAAAATATTAGTATTTAATTTTTAAAATTATTTATGATTTTATTACAAGAATAATTTTGTCATTTTATATAATCTAATAAATGATTACTCAAAATTATACAAATATGAAAAATAATTAAATTTTTTAACATAAATATAATTTATTTACATGAGTAGTTTTGTCATTTACATATAATATTATATATATCATATATTTATTTAACTTATTTAATAAACAAAATAAATTTATTTGGTTACTCATTTTCTTTTTAAATTTTGAAGTTGTTTATTTTGTAGTGTCAATTGATTACTTTAATATAATTATTTTACTATTTATTTAATTTTTTTATTATTTTTTTTGTTAATTTATAATATTTAAAAATTAAAATTATTATAAGTTAATTTGAAAAAAAATACATGATTAAATGATAAGATGTGTATCAAATACATGAGAAGATAAAATAATGATATCAAACACAAGATATGATAATGATTATCTTGTCAATATGGTATCTTATCCTTGTCATGCGCATCAAAAAATTTTAAACTTCTAGAATTTCATATTCTAGAGGTTTCTATTTCTATTTCAAAAAATTTCTATTTTTATTTTAAAAATTAAGAAATTTCTTATTTCAATTTTTTTTCTTATTTTTATATATAATAAAAGTAATAAAATAATTTCTTTAAATGTATTGAGGTGAGAAGTATAGGTGAGAGCATAAACCTTTCAATTTAATCAATAAATAAATAGATATCTACGTAATAATATTCTTGTCCAAATTTACCGCTATGAAGCATCCAATTTGACTACTCCTTTGGAATATGTCAAACTATATAGTAAAGTAAATTAAGGTCCCAAAAGTAAGAAGTTGGTAACTGCTTACTTATGATAAATTATTAATAAAAAGATTACATAACAAGCAACCTTCACTAAAATAAATATCATAGTCTAAAATGATCATAGAAGGTGTTATGTGTATGATCCAATATCAAAATGTTCCTAAACATTTTCTTATCAAATCTTAGTTAACATCATTACTTCTATGCATGCCTCTCTTTCTCATAACCTTATTTAAATGGACACACACTTAGAATCCTTTTCCTCAACAGCTTCACACTAACCTCAAAAATCTCTCACCAAATATACCAAACAATATGACAGGAAAATCTATTGTCTGCTCCTTGCTTCTTTGTTTCATTGTAATTGGTGTTTATGGTGAGAATTTTTCTTCTAGGACAATTCCTAATGGCAAGCATCTTGAAGCAATACATAGATTAAAGTCATTCAAGGCATCTTTAACAAGACATGATTCCATTGCTTCAACACCATCATCTTCCGTCTCACCTTCAACTTCTTCTCAGCTAACTGAGGTAATTCCATCCTATGTAGCACTCACGCTTCAAATTGAAAGCATGTTTGGTGTTCGACATATATCAGTGTTAACTTGTTAGTATCATTGTCTGGTGTCTGTGTTGGCGTTCATAGTTTCGCCTTTGGTTTAGTCCATTTTTTATATAGAAAAAAAATTATCAAATGTTTGATGTTTACTTTATGTGATGGTAGGGTATGAACCAAACAAGAGAATACCGTGTGACATCGTATGGTGCAGACCCAACAGGGAATTTAGATAGCACAGAAGCAATACTTGCAGCCATAGCAGATGCAGCAAATGGTGTAAGTGAAGGAAATTTGTTGGAAGGAATCAGAAACCTTGGAGGTGCACAAATCAATCTTGAAGGTGGAAATTACTTGATCAGCAGGTCACTCAAGTTGCCGGAAGCCGGTGTTGGAAACCTCATGGTATATGCCTGCCCAAACTCTTAATTTGATAACTTACATTCACATAATTTTTCATGAGTAATGGTATCCGAATATCTCTGCGTACAACAGCAGAGACTAGTTCTCCAGCCTAGTAAGATGACATAGGAGGGAAACTCCTCAAGAGTTTTTTTCAATTTTGCTGCATTTCAATAGGAAGAAATGTTGCTTTTTGAACAATATACTTGATGCTTACTATATGAGAAGTATCTACCAAAGTTTACATACCCTTTATTATTTTTTGACAATTGGCAGTGTTTTAAGACTTTATGGGAAGATTTAATTTATGAGAGAAATTAGTAGTCTCAATTTGGTATAAGTTAGTCATGGTGGCGAAGCAGTTGGTATAACTAGATCAACAAAATAAGTATGACTATTTTCTATTCATATATTAGAAAAGTATTTTCCTTATTAAGATATTAGAAAAGTCAAGCCAAACCAAACTAACACTTTTTATTTGTTTACTCAATACAGCATTCAAAATAAATCAAAATATTTAACAGGTCAAATTGATTTATTTATTGTTTTAAATTGATGAAAAAACAGATACATGGTGGAACAATAAAAGCCTCAGATAATTTTCCTGAAGAAGGGTACATTATTGATTTATCACCCTCATCAAATTCATCTTCATCATCCTACAATTTTGAGTACATAACTCTGAAAGACCTGTTATTGGATTCAAAGTATAGAGGAGGAGGAATTTCAGTAATAAATTCAGTTAGAACAAACATAGAGAATTGTTACATTACACATTTCACAACAAATGGAATATTAGTAAAAAGTGGACATGAAACATACATCAGAAACTCATTCATTGGTCAGCATATTACAGCCGGCGGCGATCAACAAGAAAGAAACTTCACAGGCATAGGAATAAACCTTCAAGGTAATGATAATGCTGTCACAGATGTTGTGATTTTCTCTGCTGATATTGGAATCTTGGTTACTGGTCAAGCCAACACATTTTCTGGTATACATTGTTACAATAAAGCCACTGGTTTTGGTGGCACTGGAATTTATTTGCAACTTCCTGGTTTAACTCAAACAAGGATTGTGAATTCTTATATGGATTACACAAGCATTGTTGCTGAAGATCCTGTTCAACTTCATATTTCAAGTACCTTCTTCCTTGGTGATGCTAATATTGTCTTCAAATCTATCCATGGTGTTGTCAATGGTGTTACTATTGTTGATAACATGTTCTCTGGTTCAAATCAAGGTGTTGAAATTGTTCATTTGGATGAATCAAATAATAGTAATTTTCATGAAATAGATCAAGTTGTTGTTGATAGGAACATTGTAAGGGGAATGAAATTAAAGGCTACAGTTGCAAAAATGAGTATGGAAGGGAATGGAAGTTTATGGAATGTTGATTTTAATAACATTCTTATATTTCCTAATCTTATTAAAAATGTTCAGTACTCATTAAGTTCTGTTGGAACTACTTTTCCTAATCATGCTTTGAGGAATGTTTCGGATAATAAAGTTGTGATTCAAACCAATGAAGCTGTTGTTGCTAATGTTTTTGTCACGGTGGATCAAAGCGGGGCGAGTTGAAGAAGGTTTCATTTCTGAGTGAAGAGGCAAAATGTGCATAACTAATGGTTAAGTATTGAATCCATTTGAAAATTTAGTGATATAAAAGTTGAATTTGATGTTACATATTCACATAAGATGGATACCATGAATTATTCAAAACATAATTTAATTTGAAGAGGGTTATATATGACTTTGTATGAGAGACTTTTGATGGCTTTAAATATTCAAAATATTAGATGGTGTTTTCATATCTTTCTTTCTCAAAATTTGGTGGCATAGTTGAACAAGTTAGTTGATGATGTTAAAAGTGTATAAATGTGAATTTCAAATATTTTGTGAAAATGAACTAGATGGTAAACAATTTCAAAGCCAAAGGAAGAAGGTCTATATGTTGAAATTGCTACTATTTTGAGAGTTTTGGGGTGCATAATCAAGTTGAAACTTAATAATTACAAGGCAATCTCTTTCTATAAATTAAGTTATTATTATTATTATTATTATTATTATTATTATTATTATTATTATTATTATTATTATATACCTAAAAATGTTCAACCTTAAATTTATTTTATAGATCAAACATGTTTAAGAAAAATGTAGTTTGATCCAATCTACACCCACCTAGTTGATTTTATAGCTAGCTAGTTTAATTGAAAATTTTAAATTTACCCCTTTCTCATAAACAATTAAAACTAGATTTCAACCCGCGCACAAAATTAGTAACCATTAGAAATTATATCACATATATAATTTATAAGTCTTTTTTAGAATTAATTATTTATGAGTCTCATTTTTCATTTTGTTTCGTGAATTAACATTTTTATTAAATAAATCTTATATCTTAGTAGCATAAATGAAATATTTTATATATTAAATCAAATACAATAGTTGTATTTATAATTTTATTTTTTATATAATTTTATTTGTAATAAATGTATGAATTATAGGGGATGAAATTGACAGTAAAATATTAGCCACATCACAAAAGAATAAATTGAAAAAAAATATTAAAAGTGACATTAACACATATAAAATTCACAAGGCAATTAAAGAAATTAAAAAATGGTTGAATAGTTTGAATTGATAGTAGTAATTATTTTTATTTTTACGATAATAGACTATCTTAATGGAAAAAATTTGAACTAAACCAAATGTATAACATAAGTTTAGGTTAAAAATATATTATTTAAATTCAATTATGAAAATATGTGCATTTAGAATAAAATGATTATGGAACCTAGTAGATACTTTGTTTTCATTGTATTAGTGTAAAAAACCACATCACTCTTCAAGATAAATATTTTCTCCTTCTCATTTTAAATATCTTATTTGAAGTGTGTACAATTCATTAAAAAATGATTAGTTGATATTGATTTCAAAGTTAAAATGTTTCATTTACTCAAATATTTTTATTAATTGCACTTAGTGAAAAAATTTATTGAGTTGAAATATAATAAATATGAGTATTAGTAGAAAAAAGTAATTAATATTGTATTGGTACCGTAAAATGACAAATAATTTGAGACAAAAAGAAATGTCAAATGAGGTATTTAAAATGAGTTTGAGGAAATAATCGTTTCCTCGTAAACTTGACTTGTCAGATTGGAATAATAATTTATATATTTGTGACAAATCTAAAATATTTGATTAAAAACTAATTTGTAGTATTCATCTGTTCATTGCTAACTCACATGTCTCTTGTGTCAGATCTTTTTTGTTGAGTTTTATGAGCAAAAACAATAAATATTAATGTCACTCATGATTCAATTATAATGCAAAATGAAATATTGAAATTTGATTTGGAGAACGTAAAGTTAAAAATATGGATTAGATGTTTCAAATTATTCTGTAGACAAATGTATTGTTATTATTGTTTCTTAATTATTGTGGGAACTTTAATTTTTTAAGAATTGTATTAATTCCAACTATTGTACAATTGATTTATTGTGCTAAAAAGAAATGCATTGTAAAAATAAATCTACTTTGAATGATGAAAATTAGGAACTATGAAGGCCTTATGGTTTAAAAAAAGAAAAGCGAATGACCTAATAAGAAGTGGCTGAAAAGAGAGAAAATGTATTGTTTGTTGAATGAAACATCAATAATTGACATCAACATAAATTAAATAAATTAGATTTTATTTATTTATTATATATTGTAAATGAAAGATAACATAAAAATTATGTAACTAAATATTAGACATATAATAAGATCACACATGTCAGTAGCTAGCAATCTCTTGTGGAAGAAGATGGTCATGAAGAAGAAAATTATATCAAAGTTAGTTACTCAAATGAATATAAACATCAGTTGCATTTCATCAAACACCACAAAAACAATTTTGCTATACTCAAATTGGAGAAAAAGTTAGCGTAAACAATAGTTCATATCTCGAGGTTGTGGTATCGTGTCTTCTTGAATTTTGGTTCAGTCAAGAAAAAAAAAGAAAATATATTTGTACTTACATTGAAAATAGTTACAAAATAAATTCACATTTAATATAATAAATAAATAATAGGCAAACATTTATTATATTATGAGTTATTATTAATTTTTTTTATTGTTGAATTTTTTGTTGTTGATGAAATGAAATTGTGTAGTATATAAAGAATAGAAAGAGAATAGATTATAGCTATGACAACTAAACAAATAAGTGATGTGACACGAATAGAGTTATATGGTATAAAATATAACTAGATGTCAAATGAATGATTTAAGAGTCTATTTTAATATATTATAATAGATTCAAGTGTGAATAGTTAGTCTTATCTCAATTAAGAATAGAGGAAATGTTTGATATATAAGAGTAATGACTGATCTACTTAATGTCTTAAGGTTTTGAGTTGAAATATAGTGTCAAAATTTCTTAAAGATCCTGAATGTTTAGTATTATTACTGTTGCGCTCCCATGAATTCTCCAATAAGTAGGAGTGGAAATTTGTAGAGATCTATTTGAGATCATCGACTCATGAATAACTATAATGAAACTTATACACTTAAATTAAAACAACTAATAATTTCTAATTAATTTCACATCTTAATACAAATAAAAAAGAATAATCTATTTTTAAAGAAGAAATGAGAAGGGTGAATAATCCAGCAAGAGCTTATTTGTAGACCAAAATTCTAAACTTGTAATAATAAGAAAAAAATGTTAATACTTTTCACTCCGAAGTAGTTTTCAAAAACTCACTTATTTTCAGAAATGTACTTTCCAACTACATATTTATTTTGTAAAAAAAAAAAACTACACAATTTATTCGATTTTTGTTGTTGACAATATCTAAGTGTTAGATTTAGATAACACAATTTATATTTCTTTTAAATATGTATGGGAGTGACGAAAGTTCCTCCTTCAAAATAATATTAGATTCAAATTTCATGACATTCTTTTTATATATGTTCTATTTTAGATGAATATAAGTTCTATTTTAGATGAGAGATTTAACATATGACTATTAAATTATTCAATCTTTCTTTCAATAAATACTATGACATTTTTCTATTAAATTATCATTTAAGTAATATTAAGATGTGACATCATATCTTTCTAATGTGCAATGTGAGATCATGCATTAAAAATTACAAAACAAATCGTAAATGTAACTCAAATGGTAAAAAAGATTAAAAAAAAAAAAAGAAAAGACATCTCTATAAAAGGTTTTTAATTTTGAATGTTATTGGTATACCCTGAAAATTAATGTTGAAATGTGACATTATAACCAGCTTAATTGTATGAAATATACAAACTACAAACAACACGTAACATATTGATCATGTCATGAAGTACTAGAAAAAGACACCACCTTTGAATCCAAGCAATGTTATATTAATAAAGAAAAGCCCTTCACAACCATCCCTTAACGTTTCTTAGACTCAAACCTATGCTATGACCCTCCAACTCACAGTTTGGTACACACTACTCTTCCATCCACATAACCATGATTTTGATGTTTTATTTACTCTCAACCCACCATGATCTTATATAACTCTTTTTCCTCTATACTCTTCCTTCTATCTTCTTTCTAACCAACTTTGGCCTTTTGTGCCATGGCTTCAAACACCATGGCTGGTTTGATCACTGGCTCCAATTCTCATTTTTCTCATGACTCTGATGAGGTATTTACCTTTTCATTCTTTCATCTTCTTCTGTTCCATATTGCTTGCATGCTTTTTTATTTTCATTTTTTTAAACATTATATACTAATATGTTCTATGATAGTATAAAATCGGTTCAATCAAGGTCTTGCCAGTTTGATGTCTGATTAATTTTTTTAAACATTGGACTTACATGTATTGTATGCTATATTTTATTTTATTTTTTGCAGCATAAGGCTCCTACGGGCCGTCAATCTTCATTGAAAACATGTCGAGTTTGTGGCGATGAGATTGGATATAAGGAAAATGGAGAGCTTTTTGTGGCTTGTCATGTGTGTGGATTTCCTGTTTGTAAACCTTGTTATGAGTATGAGAGGAGTGAAGGGAATCAATGTTGTCCTCAATGCAACACTCGCTATAAGCGCCATAAAGGTTAGTTTGTTGCGATTTAAAAGTTTAAATTGTATGCACTGACAGTATAAAATATTTTATCACATTTCACCATTTTGATATTTATGAACCTATTTTATGAAATACAAATATCTAAATGGTGAAATGTGATTGGATATGTATAAAACTATATTACCTATCAATTTATACAAATTAAATTCTATTATATAGAGACATGATGATTGTGGCTTCCCTGCAGGTTGTCCAAGAGTGGTTGGAGATGAAGAAGAGAACCTTGATGGAGATGATTTTGAAGATGAGTTTCCGATTAAGAATCACTACGATGAACTAGACCAGCATCGCGATGTTAATCATCTGGTAATTTCTTTTAATGATATGAAAGCATACTCATGAATGTGAAATCAACTTGAAACATTTGAACTATGCTAAGGATATGAATAATTAAAGAGACTATGGGAATATTATGATTGTTTACAGGAAAATGGGGAATAC
>NC_021160.2:10760223-10799564 GCF_000331145.2 Cicer arietinum | reverse complement strand
CAGCAGGAAGTGGTAAGAATCTTTGTGTATACAAAATTGCTAATTATCCATGATGATTTTTGTTTCCATGATATTATTATCTTTTGTTCATCATATATTGTTGTGTAGTTGGTGGCAAGGATTTGGAAGGGGAGAAAGAATTCTACAGCAATGCAGAATGGAAAGAAAGAGTAGAGAAATGGAAAGTAAGGCAAGAAAAGAGAGGTCTACTAAACAAAGAGGACGGTAAAGAAGATCAAGGTGAAGAAGAAGATGAGTACCTGTAAGTTATCATCACTTCTATTATTCTCTTTCCTATGAATTGAGAAACTCACTCTCTACAACATCTAGATTTCTTCTTTATCTTATGTCTTTCATGAATAGTAGTAATCAAAAATACTAACACCACACTATCTAACACTCATTTTCAACATTCACTCTATTATTGATTGAAATTTATATATGGTCCAATAGAACCCACATAATATATGGGATCTGTATCCAAAATAGTAGGATTAGGATTTGAATTCTTTATAGCGGTAGTACGGTACAATCTACTGTAAAACCATTGGATTAAAAGAGAGAAAATAATTCGGATGTTCTCTCACGTAATTCAATGGCTTTGAACCTGTCTACACTGTGCATTCGCTACAAAAGATCTTTACACATGGAATCATATGAACTTCAATCAATAGGAGGGAGTGTGGGATTTAGATTCTCTAACATTGCATCAGTTATGAGGACTGTTTGATCTACAATTTTTTTTTTTTGCTCTGACTAGATCTAACAGTCCTCACATCTGTTGCCTCGGGCAACAAATGTAGGATGCATTTCTAGGAGTAACTTGCAATAAATATTTTTTACATATGTAGTCAGAAATTTTTATCAAAAGAATAGTTAGTACTATTTTAAACTTTGAAAGCAAGAAAATATTTAAAGTGACACCAATTTTGTTTTTTGTCACCTCATTACAGTATGGCTGAAGCAAGACAACCATTATGGCGCAAAGTTCCAATACCATCAAGCCTAATCAATCCATACCGCATAGTAATTGTGATGAGACTAGTTATCCTAGCTTTCTTCTTCCGTTTCCGTATCTTAACACCAGCATATGATGCATACCCTTTATGGCTTATATCAGTTATCTGTGAGATATGGTTTGCACTGTCATGGATACTTGATCAGTTTCCAAAATGGTTCCCAATAACACGTGAAACTTACTTAGACCGTTTATCTATAAGATTTGAACGTGAAGGTGAACCAAACCAACTTGCAAATGTGGATGTTTTTGTCAGTACTGTTGACCCTTTGAAGGAGCCACCTATTATAACAGCAAACACTGTTCTGTCAATACTTTCTGTTGACTACCCTGTTGAGAAGGTTTCATGCTATGTGTCAGATGATGGTGCTTCTATGCTTTTGTTTGATTCTTTGGCTGAAACTTCTGAGTTTGCAAGAAGGTGGGTTCCTTTTTGCAAAAAGTATAGTATAGAGCCAAGGGCACCTGAGTATTATTTTTCTGAGAAGATTGATTACTTGAAGGATAAGGTGCAGCCTACATTTGTTAAGGAAAGAAGGGCTATGAAGGTGAGATTTAATGATAGGATAACAAAAATAAAATGATTTTTTTGTCTAGTTTTTTAAGACCTGTTTTGATTAGCTTATTTGAGTTTATCTACTGACACAAGACTGTTTGGGAGAGCTTATAGAAAGAGCTTACGACATGTTCTAAAATTGTTTTCGACATATTTCTATAAGCTCTCCGTGATAGGTTATGAAAACAACTTATGTGAAAAATGTTTGGATTTATTTTTTGTTATAAAAGAGTTTTTGCCTTCTACATAAACACTTATATAATAAGCGCTTATGCTATAAACACTTAATTAAGTTGTTTATCCAAACATGTATGACTATGACTATGAAAGGCTTGTAAGTAATGGTTGTGTGTTTGTTGCATGGCAGAGAGAATATGAAGAATTTAAAGTGAAAATTAATGCTTTGGTAGCAAAGGCTCTGAAGAAACCCGAGGAAGGGTGGGTTATGCAGGATGGAACTCCATGGCCTGGGAACAACACTCGTGATCATCCAGGAATGATTCAGGTTTGTCTATTTTCATCCTCTGGTTTTTTCTTGCTTATGTAGCATGGATAGTTGAGATTGAAGGTGCGTCTAATGTCTACACTTCAGTGCTGTGTTCGGTGTCTATGTTTATGTTAGTGCTTCATATTTTTCATTATCTTACTATTAAGCCATATGGTGCAGGTATACTTAGGAAGTGCTGGTGCACTAGACGTGGAAGGCAAGGAACTGCCAAAACTTGTGTATATTTCGCGTGAAAAACGTCCTGGTTATCCGCATCACAAGAAAGCTGGTGCCATGAATGCTTTGGTAAGTTCAAAAAACTTGATTTTGTATTGTTTAGTTCCTGCATGATGACTAAGATATCAGAAACTGTTTATAACTCTTTGCTTTTGTTGTTTTTGTCGTCTATCCTCAAAAGGTTCGAGTTTCTGCTGTGCTTACAAATGCACCATTCATGTTGAATCTTGATTGTGATCACTACATTAACAATAGCAAGGCTATTAGAGAGGCCATGTGCTTCCTAATGGATCCTCAGCTAGGGAAGAAACTATGCTATGTCCAATTTCCTCAAAGATTTGATGGTATCGATCGCCACGATCGATATGCTAATCGCAACACTGTATTCTTTGATGTAAGTGTCTTTCATTCTCCTAAACTTAAACTCAACAAAAATGTGTGCAAATTGAATTTATAGTAAAGTAAAACTTAGATGCAGTTCCTTACCTATTATGAATAAGTAGGTACATAAATTCATCTAAGTTTTACCCTGTATAACAAATGACCTTTAAATGTTGTCTTCAATGTTTCATAGATCAATATGAAAGGGCTTGATGGAATTCAAGGTCCAGTATATGTCGGTACTGGAACTGTGTTCAACAGACAAGCATTATATGGCTATGATCCACCAGTTTCAGAGAAAAGGCCAAAGATGACATGTGATTGTTGGCCAAAATGGTGTTGCTTTTGCTGTGGTGGAAGGAAATCCAAGTCAAAAAAGAAGTCAGGAACAGCAGGAAGAGGAGGAATCTTTAGTAGATTGTACAAGAAGAAAAAAATGATGGGGAAAGATTATGTTAGAAAAGGATCAGGTTCCATGTTTGATCTTGAAGAGATTGAAGAAGGACTTGAAGGGTATGAGGAGCTAGAGAAATCATCACTCATGTCACAGAAAAACTTTGAAAAGCGGTTCGGACAGTCGCCGGTTTTCATTGCTTCCACTTTGATGGAAAATGGAGGACTTCCTGAAGGCACAAATACACAATCATTGGTTAAGGAAGCCATTCATAACATAAGTTGTGGATATGAAGAGAAGACAGAATGGGGAAAAGAGGTAAATAAGTCATTAATCTTAACAAAATGAAGAAACATTTGGGTTTTCTTGATGCTCTGCAACAGCTTAATTAACAGTTTATTATATAAATACTTATGTATAAGCTATTTCTAGAACAAAAAATAAAATAAGGTCAACCTATTATGATATAAGCTATAAACTATTTTCATACGTTATTATTTGAAAATAGGTTACGGACATACATAAGCTATTTTTATAAGCTTTCTAAACAGTCTTACAAATATCTTTGAATTATTCTCACATTAGTAATGATACATGACATATTAATCATGTACAAAAATGTGGTTAATGTTGAGTAAATGGTTAATTCAAATCACGACAAAAATGTGGTAATTCAACTGCATAATTAATCATAATTTTCAACTTGATCTAAATTAACCATCTACTCAACTAAATTAACCATATTTTTATACACGATTAACCAAATGTAGCATGTGTACGAAAAAATGGGTGTGCATGAAACATTTTTGTTCTGACAAATTTGTTTCTATTACAGATTGGATGGATTTATGGGTCAGTGACAGAAGATATCTTGACCGGATTTAAGATGCATTGTAGAGGATGGAAATCAGTATATTGTATGCCAAAGAGACCAGCTTTCAAGGGATCTGCACCAATCAATCTATCAGATAGGTTGCACCAAGTTCTTAGATGGGCTCTTGGTTCTGTTGAGATTTTCCTTAGTCGCCATTGTCCATTGTGGTATGGTTATGGTGGAAAACTCAAGTATCTAGAGAGAATGGCTTATACTAATACCATTGTTTATCCATTCACTTCAATCCCTCTAATTGCATACTGCACAATTCCAGCTGTGTGTCTCCTTACTGGAAAATTCATCATTCCCACTGTAAGTTCACATCTATAAATTTCTTGTGATCACTTAGATTAATAGTTTATTTTCGGATTGAGATTCCCGTTCACACAGTCAAACATCAGTGACCGTTCAATCAATACCGGACAAACTAGATTTAACATCGGTGATCGAAATCGGAAGACCAATGATTGTTCGACCGTGTGACTGCGTCAATTCACTTGACTGCAGTGAGTCCAATTTTTTTCTTCTATTTTTTTTCACACTTAAGCATATATGTGATTCTTTGATTTTATGCAGTTGACCAACCTTGCTAGTGTTTGGTTTATGGCACTATTTATCTCCATCATTTTAACCGGTGTGCTCGAGCTTCGATGGAGTGGAGTCGCCATTGAAGACTGGTGGAGAAATGAGCAATTTTGGGTGATTGGAGGTGTTTCAGCACATCTTTTTGCAGTGTTTCAAGGTCTCCTTAAAGTTCTAGCTGGTGTAGACACAAACTTCACTGTCACAGCAAAAGCAGCAGATGATGCTGAATTTGGTGATTTGTATCTCTTCAAATGGACTACACTTCTCATTCCACCAACAACTCTTATAATCTTAAACATTGTTGGAGTTGTTGCTGGTGTCTCTGATGCAATTAACAATGGATATGGCTCTTGGGGACCTTTATTTGGGAAACTATTCTTTGCATTTTGGGTCATTGTTCATTTATATCCTTTCCTTAAAGGTCTCATGGGAAAACAAAACAGGACACCTACAATTGTTGTGTTATGGTCAATTCTTTTAGCATCAATTTTCTCATTGATTTGGGTTAGGATTGATCCTTTCTTGCCTAAACAAAATGGTCCTATACTCAAACAATGTGGAGTAGAATGCTAAGACTTTGGAGAGAAGCATGTTGATGTTGTTCTTATGAATTTATTTGATGATCTGTAATGAAACTTTTGCATGTTTTTTCATTTTCTCAATGCTATTATTGAGTGTTGTTTGTATTTCAAACAAGAGTTTATACATTTTGTATATAGGGTTAAAGGAGAAATTTGAGTATGATTGGAATATGTTCATCTCAAGAAGATACAACTAGATCATAATTGAAGTCATTCTTGCTTTTTGGAAATAACATATTCGGAGGTTTGGCTCTGCTTGATTATTTTGTAATCTAATGGAACTTGATTCTTGAGAATAAGGCTCAACTTTACATTTTAAATTACCAATAAATGTATGATAACAAGATTGGAAAGTAATATTTTTTTAGACTCATGTAGCTAGGTTTCTTGAAGCCCTAACTGCTTCCCTGCAGATGAATAGTGGCATCTCCAAACTACTTGTACGAAATTTGGCCGATTCACAATCGATTAGTTGGTGTCAAAATGTACCTCGTTCGTTAAATATAATATTTAATGTATCGACACTCGTCTATTTAGTGTATTGAATACATTATTGACTAGACACAATACTTCAAGATCATATGATGTCTACTCTGCATGCTATACACATAATCAGAAGATCTGTTTGTATAGTACTAAACACATTGAATTGCAGTCGTGTCTATCAAACAATGTAATCAGATGATGTTATCTTAGACCTGAGATAATATCATTTACGCGTTAAACAAATGAGAGGACAAATTGTTCACTTATAATTTGTCATCATCAAAATAAATTATTTTTTGGAGTATATTGATTCCTATAAAATAAAACACATATGAAAAACAATCAATTTTTGTCAACTATGAGTGTAATTTTAATCCATCATTACCCGTGTAATGATTTTTTATACTATCAATTGAACATAAACTATTACAGCATTAAAAAATTAAGTAACTAATCTTAACTAACTTTTTTTTATAAATAATCCTAACTAATTTAAAGTCACACAATTTTGTTTTACTTTTTATTTATTCATGCACATAAAATTAATTGTAATCAACGAACCTTGTAAACATCTTTAGATGGTTTTTTGGGTGTGATTACTTTAGCTCAACTGTAAATTAATTACATAATATTCTTTTTAAAAAAAGGAAAAAAAAGATACAAGTAGAAAAAGTAGAAAGAAAGGCTTAAAACTGCAATTAATTCTAAAGCAGGGTTATTAATAGTTTTTTGCATATGTTTCTTTGTTCATTGGAAATATGTATATGTAGAGACAACCAATTCAATTAAATTCAATTCAATGAAGTATATCAAAAGGAGGAAGTATCTTTAAAGCAAGAAGATAACAGTTATACCTACTTACACATAAAATAAATCCTCTTCACTCCCTTCACCTTTGTTTGTGTGTATGAGAAACCAAAACCAAAACCAAAATACATTTAAATTAAATATTTATGTATATTATGAGATTCTCAAACTTAGCCTTTCTCTTATTACTATTATTGGTAGTAGAAGAAACCACTTGCTTCAATAAACACATTCATGAGCTTTCTCATTTCATCAACAAACTTAAGCATAAAGTGGATATTCCCTTGTCCCAATCACCATCTCCTTCTCCATCACCAGACACAAAAATGGTATGTCACAAATTATTGACAATAATTTACATTTTTTGGCAAAGCCTAAAAATTTTATTTACATTTTTCTGTCATTTCTTTGTTTCTAAAAGCTGATAATTTCAATTTCATTACTCCATCAAAAAATTATCAGTTGAATGGTAAAAATTTGATTTTATAACTTTAAGAGACAAAGTTTCAGTCTCCTTGATTAAAGTTGTAAAATGATCATTTCCAGCAACTTTGGTTTTTCAAAAGCTTATTTTGTCTTTGATTTTTAATTTTTTTTTTGTCATTTCTTTAATTCAAAAAAAGCAAACAATTACAATATCATTATTTGTCTATGAGGTGTCAGCTCTACAATAAGTGTTTTATAATCAAAGATAGGGAGTTTAACTTCCCTAGTCTTGTTGTAAGATGGTCATTTTTTTAAATTAATAATAATAATTTATATCTTTAAAAAAATTCAATCTCATTATTAATTTGCATGGTTTAGAGTGGAAGAGTGTTGTGCCCAATTGAATATGGTGCAGACCCTAGAGGGGAAAATGAAAGCAGTGATGCCATTATGAAAGCCTTAGAAGATGCTTTTGAGATGGATAATGAGGGACTTGAATTGTTGCCAGGAATTAGAGACCTTGGTGGTGTTGTTATTGATTTTCAAGGTGGAAATTACAAAATCAGCAAACCTATCACATTTCCTTCCTCTATTGGCAATCTTGTGGTAATTATTTTTATCAAAATTAACTAATTCCTTTTTTCTTTTTGTTGCTGCATTGCTACTTTTATGAACTTTTTGTTCCTTTTTCCTTTTGGAAAACCAGATTTGGAAAAAACAAATTCAAAACTATATTGGACTGTCCAAACTACTTCAATTTTTTTGAAAGTATAGGATCCAAATATAGAATCTTGATAGAATTTAATATACATGTATATTATCACATTTATTTATGAAAGGTAAATAAAAATGAGAAGAAAAATGAGAGAAGGTAGACTAAAACTTCATTATTTAATAGTGTGATGGTACACTTGTATATATATGCAATTGTTAAAGTTGAAAATTGAAGTCATTAAAGTTTTTATTTTTTTCATTTTTTATCCATGTAATATATAATTTTTTTGGCTTTGATCATTGTAAATATGTTTCTTTTTGTTTTGAATCTTATCACTTCCAAGCCACCTATTGAATGCTTACATAACTACTGATTGTCACATGACTCTTTGTTTGTCACATATATCTAACTTAAATGAAAAGATGATATCAGATACTAAAAGACTAAAACAGAAAAAATATTAAATTATAGGAATATAATTTAAAATGAAAATCAAAAGATGGCAAACAATTTTTGTGAGAAATCTCTTGAGAACATAAAGTCTTGACCAAAATATTTGACTAATAATTCTCTTGAAAAATGAAGAAGTCTCACATGAAATTGTATAAGTTGAAGAGTGCATGAATGCAATTGATCATGACCTAGAGTCTCTGAAAACTCACACATTCTAAAAATTTTAGTTCCACAAACTCACTTTTGACTTTTCTAATTTGAATTTTTTATTCTTAAAAACTGTAATTTAAGGTAAAAGGTGGAACATTGAGAGCTTCTGATACATTTCCAACTGATAGACACCTTGTTGAGTTGTGTGCATCAAATTCCCATAACCTCCAAAATACAACAACACCATCCATAAATCATCAGCATGAATTCAACAACAACAATTTACTTCAACAAACAATAGGAACTTACTATGAAGACATAACATTCCGTGACATCCTCTTCGATTCAAGCTACCGAGGCGGAGGAATATTCATCGTTGATTCGGCTAGAATCCGAATCAACAATTGTTTCTTCCTTCATTTCACCACAGAAGGAATTCTAGTTCAAAAGGGACATGAAACCTTCATATCAAACAGTTTCCTTGGACAACACTCAACAGTTGGTGGAGACAAAGATGAGAGAAATTTCACAGGAACTGCAATTGATCTTGCTAGCAATGACAATGCAATAACAGATGTTGCAATTTTCTCAGCAGCAATTGGAATTGTTGTGAGGGGACAAGCTAATATAATAACAGGTGTGCATTGTTATAACAAAGCAACATATTTTGGTGGAATTGGAATTTTGGTTAAATTAGGAGGAAATAGAATTGATAATTGTTACATGGATTTTACTAGTATTGTCATGGAAGATCCTTTTCAAGTTCATGTTACTAATGGTTTTTTCTTAGGAGATGCTAATGTTGTTTTGAAGTCAATTAAAGGACAAGTTTATGGTTTAAATATTGTTAACAATATGTTTAGTGGAAATCATGATAATAAGGTTCCTATTGTGACATTAGATGGGGAATTTAGTAACATTGATCAAGTGGTGATTGATAGGAACAATGTGAATGGTATGAGTTTGAGATCAACTGTTGGGAAGTTAAGTGTGGAGGGTAATGGCACAAAATGGGTGGCTGATTTTTCAAATGTTTTGGTGTTCCCTAATAAGATTAGTCATTTTCAATATTCATTTTATTCATTAGAGGGACCAAAGTTTGTTGCACATTTAGTGAGTAATGTGTCAAATAATGTTGTTGTTGTGGAAAGTGAGAAACAAGTTCATGGTGTTGTTTCCTTTTTTGTTGAACAATGAGTCAACATGGATGTTTTAGCTTTGTCTAGTGTCTATCTATGATATATTAAACTGTGGTTGTATAATGGAAATGTTATTTTCATTGACATTATTAAACCTATGGACTTTGCAGTTTGCACTTTTTGTTTTTGTTTTTTTTACATTACATTTTTAATCCTTTAGGTTTAGTCTAATTTTTAGATAGGTCTTTTATGTTTTTTTTATCGTTTAAGTGACATTTCTTTTTATAATGTTAGTTTATATGTTATTGTTCGTTTGCAAAAATGTCAATTTCCGTCGGTTCGGTAAACAAATGCAACATAACTTTTACAATGCTGATGTGGCAAAAATAAAAATAAAATAAATTTTTTAAGAAAATAAAACTCATTGCAGTTCTTTAAATTTGACTCATTTATTATATTGATTTTTTATATTTTTTAATTTTTTCGAATTGATCATTTAAGTAATATTTCATTTGAATTGTTAGTCTTTTTTTTTTTTCATCATCGTCTTTCATTGTAAACCTATTGTTTCAAGTCAAGATTCATATTTAAATTTCTGGATATTTTTTACTTTAACATCGGAAAGAACATATAACTTAAAATTCTAAATCCCTCTCAATTGTGATTGAAGATGAATGAGGAAATTCTTTTTGAAACCCATAAAAACAAAACCAAAATAAACAACTAATTTGTGCAACCCATACAAAATCATTCTTAAAACCTCCATGTCATTACAACAACAACAAAATCATTTGAAACCCATAAAAACAAAAATAAAATCTATAACTAGTTTGTGAAAAAAATTACATATTGGAGAATATTAAAAAGGAGTTGAACAACTCATTTGCTTTTAGTTGATTTATGGTGGATTTCTCTTTATTTATGGCAACTTATATTTTAACTCTTGTTAATGATTGATTTCTTATTTTGATTTTTTTCTAATTCACTTTGTCGATGTTTTGGGATTTTTATTGAGATTATAAATTTTGGGTCTTATATTTTATAAAGATAGAGTGAAAGAGGAAGATGATGAAAATTGATCGGTCTGAGCGAAATCTAGCTCAAATTTAGATGATCATTAGTGTATTTTTTTAAAATATGACAATCATTTACTTTTATAATTTATAATGTTGCAAACATAAAATCACTTAAAGGACATAAAAATATAAATGACATATCCAAAAACTGGATCAAACATAAAGATTAAAAATGCAATTTAACCTTATATTTTATATATATTTTATCCTTGTTGGATTGTGTAAAGTTGTAAACTTATAGATGATCTTATTTTTAGAGAGTTAAATTGTTATAAAAAAATTGTCCATCAACTCTACAAATCATGATCACCACGAGTATCTCACATTCCACCGATTACGTATGAAAAACCAAGTTACGAACGATCATCAATAAACCACAAACATAAGATTATAACCATGAAATATAGATATATGCATAAAGTGTGTGTAGACATATTACCTTTAAAAATTTATTTGCTTAAGACGAAAAATCCTTTAAGATTCAACAAACTCTTCCAAAATAATCTCATGTAAAAGAAGTACAAGAATATAAAATAATTAGAAAGAAAAAATAATGAAAATAATCTGTGTTAAATATAAGTATATGATGGGTTTATATAGATAGGAAAAACTATTCCATATTCCACACTTGGCAATGTGGAACTTAATTCTTAAAACTTTTGAAATATTATTTATCCAGCATAAATAACTATATGAAGCTTGACATTTTACCATTTAAAAATGGTACATATTCCTATTTAAAATATAATTACAGTGAGATTTTGTTTAGAAATTAAGATGACAGGGGAGTGATTAGAAAAGAAAGGAAGGAACCGAGGGATGGAAATGCATGATTGTCCTCCAACTTATAAGTGGGCTTATTTTTCTCTATAAACACTAAAATCCTCCAATTAAAAAAATTGAATTGAAAAAATACTTTGGAGGATTTTAAAAGACTTATTTAATATATCGTGGGACATAATATATTGTAAATAAAATTTTAATATTTTTAATTTAAATTTTTTTAAAATAAATGTAGTAGTAACAAGATTAGTTAAGAGTGTTCGATAAAGTATACAGATATTAGAAAATAACTAAATATTTTTTAAAAATAAAATATTATAAAGTTTAATTTTGATTTAAATCACAATCTTTATCAATATGATTACAAATCCTGTTAATTAATTAAATCTTTTTAAATAAAATATTATAAAATATATATTTTTTTAAATTGTATACTTAAATATTTTATATAAACCTCTTGCCTTTAGAGAATAGTGGATTGGGTGTCCAACATTTGAAAGTTTTAATAAGGTTCTATTGGGTAAATGACGTTGGAAGTTAAAAATAGAGTTGATAGGTTTCTATCTTAAAGTGTTGAAGAATAAATATGATGTGGAAATTGGGGGATTCATGGGACAGGTCGAGGGGATCCATGTGGTGGAAAAATATTTTTGCTAGAAGAGTTTTTATTAAAAATGATTGGTTTGATAAAAAAAAATTAAAATTATTAGGAATAAGAGTAATACTTTGTTTTGGAAAGATCCATGGTTGGTTGGTGGGATTTTGTGTGAGAAGTTTAGTAGGTTATTTTACTTGCCTTTGCAACAAAAAGAAAGTGTAAAGGTCATGTTGTTAAAGTGGTTGCGGTTGGAAGGTTTTCAAGAGTGGAAATGGTAGAGACAATTGTTTGTGTGGGATTAGGGATTAGTGGAGGAGTGTAGGACTTTATTGGCTAATATTTATTTATAGGTTAATGTAACAGATAAGTGGTTGTGGAATAATATGCAAGGAGAATTATTTAGGTAAAGGAGGTGTATTTTTGTTGCGGTAGAAGTTTGTTGCAAGTATCAATGCACCTTCATTTCAAGACCTATTGTGACATCATTTTGTTCCTTCAAAAATATCATTATTTGTGTGGAGATTGTTTCAAAATAGGCTACCTACAAAGGATAATTTGTTATGTCGAGAAATTATTTCTTTTGAAGTTCAACAATGTATAGCAGGTTGTGCAAAAGTTGAAATAACTTGTCATTTTTTCTTTGTTTGTCTTATTTTTGGATTCGCGTGTATGATATTTTGAATTAGGTTGGACCATCTGATATATTTCATATGGACGCAATCAATCACACTAATCAATTTGATGGACTTTTTTTTTTATGTGGTCGTGTAATGCGTCAATAAATTAATTTAGTTTGGTTTGCAGTGTGTGGACGATTTGGAAATCGAGAAATTAGACAATTTTTTGTTCACATGTTTTGAATGTAAATCTTATTATCGAGCATATTAAACTTTTAGCATAGACCGAATCAAATTACATGTAAAAAGTTTTGTTTTGGATATAATCAATGTTACTCGCAACTGTTGGTGTGCATAGGTTTAACTTGTGATTAATTGTTTTGTTTTTTATTAAGTAGATCGGTTTTTGCATTTCTGATTTGTATTAGATATTCGATAGAAAAATTATAAGTTAATTTATGTACTTAATCCTAAACATCTTTTGTGGTTACAACAATTCGATAATATATTATTTTTAATTCGTTAAAAAAAATATAATTACAAGTTATAAAAAAAAAATTATATGGTGCCCAAAAAATAGAACCAAGTTCAGTCTAGCACTGAACATTATTTGGACTTTAGATCCCCCACTACTATTGGATGTTTTATTTTTTTATTTTGTATTTTGTGAAAAGCCCTACTACTGGATATCTTACCTCGGATAGTGGCTAAATTTTTAGTTAATTATAAAATTGCATCAATTACTTAATCGCACAGCAGATAGTTTTTATTTCCTTATTTTTCTTCGTCCATTATTTTGATTCCTCATTCCTTAAATCCACAATTTTAACTTGTAATTAATTTTTTTTTCATAATAATAATAATAATATTTTTTAGATAAATAATTATCAGAAAATTAGTGAATTATGTTAGTTTACAAGATTTGAACTCTTGATCTTCTGACTCATAATCATTTTTTTATTTTGTGTCTCTCTAATCAAAATCACATGGGAAGATAATTAGGAGATTAAAATTACATTTGTTTTGCAGTTTTTATCTCTCACTTACTTATTTGTAATTTTAGTAACTTCCAAAAAAATTCTCGTTCTCTAAGCCAAATGTTCCATTTAAAAAAATTACATCATAAATTGAGATCGTGAAGGTTTAGAAAAACCTCAAAATCATGAAGTAAACAATTAAAAATAGCACGAGATACAAATTTAATTTAATTCATTTTTCGCTTCTATTGTATTGATAGAATCTCGTTTTAGATATTATGAAATTCTTATAAATCACATATAAAAATGATACAATTAAAAAAAGTGTTGATTTATTTCATCACCACTATTCAAAATTAGAAAGATTTGTAACAGAAGCTACATATTATTACAATTATATATAGAAATCACAGATAAAAAAATTATTTAAAATACATTAAAATAATACATAAAAATTATATAATAAAAAAAACACATAATTAATATAACTAACTATTATAATTAATTTATATAATTGACTAATATGTCTAATCAATATCCCATTTTTACATATTATAATAAATATCCATTGAAATAATGAAGAGCATAGATAGAAAAGTGGTGGAGAGACATAAAGTAGAAAATCGTGCATCAACCAAACAAAAGATAAATGACATTATCTTCTCCTTCAACTTGCTGCATTTTGTCGCCGCGTTACACCAATGAAAAAAACATTGTACAAAATCACTCTTTTTCACTTTTTTTTTTTTTAAATAGTTAAAATTAGTAATGAGGTGTGTTAGTATTTTTTCATCTTCATCCGAATTTATCTTAGTTATCTACGCACCCCTTCTTTTCACTTGTGCATGAATATACAAAATTATGCATTCATGCATTAAATCAACTTTTTTAATAGATTTAGTTGTATGCATATATTTAATTAAATGCATGTATAAAAATAATTATACTGTTAATACATAAAATAATATGTTTCTTAATATATTATTTCTTATTGGATTCACATGTTTTGCTTTAAATGTTTTTATTAATGTTTACATTTATTGTGTACATCCTTTTTGTAATTTTAGAAAATTTCTTCTTTTGATCTATGCATGTTGGATTTTACATGAATTGATTAAATATAATTATTTGTAATTTTAATTATGTTTATTAAATATTTTTTACTTATAATTTTATTATATATTTTGTATTTCTTATGCTCCTAATTGTGATTGCTATGGGGCATTTCTCTTTAGAATAATGTGTGTTAGAATGTGTATGAATGAATATTGATTATTACCTTTGCTCTTAATTATATGACTCAATTGAGTAAATTAGAAGAATTAAGAAAAATGATATTAATATTAAATTTGTTGTTGACAGTTAGTGTCATCTTATAAGGTTATTCTCTTGGTTACCCTTCAATCGAGAGAATTAATTAATATTTTTATCATAATATTTATTATATATTACATAAAAAAGATGTAACATAACAAGGATATATAAGTAAATAAATAGTTGGTGTAGTTGAAAATTTGAAAGGAATTTATAAAAATGTATTTAGAGAAGAGGGAGGGTATAACATATCATTTTAATTTGTTTTTCTTAATTTCTAAAACGGAAACATATGAGACAAAACAAAACAAAAAACAAAAACAAAAACGCAGTATATGTTGGTCCATTTGATAAATTTTGTTACCAATGTGAAACTTGATAAGACATAAATATTAAATATTTTTTCACGTTATTTGAGCATTGGATATTTATTTTACTTAATATTTTTTATTTAAAATTAAGACTAAATACATTAACACTTTTGCTTATAAATAGAAACATAGGAAGTAAATATTTGTTCAATTTATTTGAGCATTGGGGTATTTATTTTCTTAAACTTTTATTTTATTAAAAAAAAAAAACAGAACTATTAATTGATGCAATTCAATTTGAACATGAATGACAAATGAGTCTTGGTACATATGAAGAAGCTAAATATTTCCAACATAAAACAGAGAAAAGAGTGCAAAGTAGACAAATAGCTTTTTACACACTCCTTTGAAGCGCATAGACAAAGAAAGTGGAATACCAAGTAAGCAATAATATCACATGTCCTTACCCCACTACATATATATATACATGTTTTACCTTTGTGTATTAGTATAGTGTTCACACCACTTAGAATTTATGTACTAAATTTCATCATAACTTAATCTAGGTAGCTACCACACACCATGGCTGAAATTAACTCTCACACTCCAACAATTAGCCCAACAATAAGCAAACCATGTAACAATAATCCTCCACAACATGGTCTCAATTTAATGGTTCTATTAGCAGCTATAATATGTGCTTTATTATGTGCTCTTGGTCTCAACACAATGTTACAATGTGTGTTCCAATGTGCTAACCGTGTCCTTACTCAACCTCTACATTGGATTGCTTCTAGAAGGATCAATTCAGGACTAAAGAAGAAAGAAATGGTTGCTTTGCCAACATCAATTTATACTAATTCACCTCATGAATCCCCTCTTTCTACTACATCTTTGGATTCTAATTGTGCCATTTGCTTAGAGAAGTTTTGTGATGGTGATAAGATGAAGTTGCTACCAAAGTGTAATCATCATTTTCATGTTGTTTGTATTGATAAGTGGTTGCTTTCTCATTCTTCTTGTCCTACTTGTAGGAACATCATCAACTCCAATGATTCCTGTTTTTGCATTTTAATATCATAGTTTTTTTTCTTTTTCTTTGTAACTGTTTTAGTATCATACTAGATACTATCTATGTCTCTTGTGCTTGTATTTTTTTAGGAAAGAAAATGTTTGGATCACAATCAAACCTTTTTTTTTTCAACGTCCATAGTTTATAGTAAAAAAATATTTAATTGCAATTTTGATCTCTCTATTTTAGTTGAATCACAAAAGTAGTTTCTCTATTTTATTTGTCTTCAGAATTAGTCTTCAAACAGAATCTTAGTCTAAAACTTGATAAAATGTCATTTTTTTAATAATGTATCAAAAAAAAATATTATGTGGAAGACTTCATGTGAATTAATTATATTTTATTATTATTTTTAATTTATAAAATACATTTTCTATTTTATTATATCATTAATTACAAAAACATAAATAAATAAATAAATAAATAAGATTATGTTTGGAGACAAATAAAATGAGATTGAATATTTTTGTGATTCAAACTAAAATAAGGAGAGCAAAACTAGAATTAAGCCTAAGAAAAAAGAGAAAGATATTTAAATTTTAAATTCCTCCCTTTTTCTATAAAAAATGGGGTGTGGGATAGGGTAAAAATATTGATTTACCATTATCTATTGTGAAAATTTTGGAAAAGGATTCCATGAGCTTGATGATATTATCATGTGAAATCCGAACTCTTAAAAAAAGTAAATGAAGGAGTAGCAATGACAAAATAAACCAACTTGTTCTCAACCGTTTTGTTATTAACCTATCTAAAATGGAGTGGGTCAATTAGAGATATATGATTAAATAACATCAAGTTTAAGAAATTTTTTAATTAAAAAGATCACAAAAATATTGTAAAATATAAAAATATTAGAAACATACTAAAAAATGTAACTAATATATAATATGAGTCCACAAAAAATATGAAAACTATTATTTAAACATATGTGATTCATCATACAAAAATCTAGAATAACCTAGCAATTTAACCAGAATTAAAAAATAATAATATTGAGGTAAAATCCTTAATTAATATTTTAAAGATTATCAAATATTTTATTAAATTATTAATTATAATTTTGATCATATTATTTATTAATTTGTATTTTTGAGTGATTTATTTAAAGATAGAAAATTAAATACAAGCATTCATATTAATCACATGGTCTTTTTCAAATAAATCATTTCTGATCTCGTATCATATACATCAAGACAAGAACACACTTTTGAGAATAATAAAATGAATAAGAAGACTTCTCAAAGAAATGTTAAACCATATTGATGATATAATTATTGTAGAATAATATAGTTGTCTTATTAAAAACAAGAGACAAAATAGATAATTTTGGAAAATCCAAATGCGCGTTCAATATTAAAAAATTTCACATGGGTTGTCCAAACTTAATGGACATTAAAAAGAGACAAATATTAAAGGCTCGTATGCATAAACAAACTTCCATATTAATGAATCGAAAACAATGACGAAATTACACAAGTACATTGCATTGTCTCTATTATTGCATGTTTGGGAATGCTTCTGACTTTATATTGGCCTAATGGTCTTATGACAATTCACACTCACATTTACTTCATACTCGAGGCAAGAACGTTCTGGACTGGTCAATAACATTACAAACAGTAATATAAACATATGTTTAAATAATTAAATTATATTTAACATGTGGCAAACGTGTCTAACAGTTATATTCAACTAAAACCTCGAAATCAAAGTAATTAAATTAAATGAGCTTTTTCAATCTAATCAATGGACCAAATATATGATAAAATTGAAATTTTGGATTTTGACATATTAATAAAAAAAATAAGTAAAAAAAAATTTAGACATGATAATCAATCCAACATGTCCTATTTTTTAGTGAACTAGACGAGACAAATCATCTAAAAATAATGAGATCAAAATTTGAATTTGCCACAAAAATTTGGTTTGGTTGACCTAATAGGCTAACCCATTTTATCATCTCTACATGTAAAAAGATTTTACTATGTAGATAGATAGAGAGAGTTCATTTGATATATTTATTTTATATAGGATTATTTATATTTTTAATTTCAATAAAATCTTAATATTTCATTGTTTAATTTTTCGACGTATTTTAGTCCTTATAAAATCAAAATAAATGATTATCGGTATGTTATCAAACTTTGCAAATAAAATTTATTTATTATAATAAAAATCTTTGGATTGTAGTCCTCACAATATTTTTCATCAGTAATTTTAGTCCTTATAAAATCAAAATAAACTATTATCGGGATGCTACCAAACTTTACAAATACACCTTATTTATTAGAATAGAAATCTCAAAAAATAGTGTATTTGAAAAGTTAAATAAAAATCCAAAAATAAGTATGGTGCTAAATTATTTTCTTCCATTAATAAATCTATATGTTTAACTGCAGTTTTAGTCTCTCTATTTTTATTTATTCAAGGGATTGATCCCTTAATTTTAAAATCTCTCAATTTTGATCCATTCCTAAAAAAATTTAATACAAAATTGGTAACGTGACATTTTTTTTTATGTATGATGCGACGTATTTTTTAAATCATATGAAATATGATGTTGTGATATGAAATGACCAACATCTATGGTATTGCAAGAAAATTCCTTAAAATTTCATTTTCAATTTCATAAATTAATCATTTTTGTAATTTAATTAATGACATATAAACAATTAATTTATTTAAATGATTCTACACCATCACATTGTATGTCATATAATTTAAAAACATACACATAATTATTTTTGCATCCTGAAATTTTAAGAATAGACCAAAACTAACGGTTTTAAAATGGAGAAACCAATTCTATGAATAATTGAAAATTAGGGGATGAAAATTATAATTAAGTCAAATTTATATATAATAATTTTGGTTAACAAGGGAAATATCTTAGTTAATTGGAGGCAACCAAAGAATGAAGTACCAGATTTCCCTATTGTAAGGGAATGACTTGAATTCTCTTATTTACGTGCAATAGACGACGATCTTGTTTACGTACAATAGACAATTTTAATTGTTAATTTGAGATCAAACAATTCAAATCATACATTTATGAAATTAGTTTTAAATAATTTAATTGTTATTTCAGATCAGACAATAAAAATAATAATTGTATCACATAATTATTGTCTAGATCTATTTCCAAGAATGAAGGTTCTATTGAAAAAATTTGCAATTGAACAAAAGTAAACGATTGAACAAATAGAAAATGGCTCATCCAACAAATTACACTTTTTGTACTTAAGTTTTTTTCGTTTTATTTTGATCTTCAAATTTTTTCACTCTATTTTAACCCTCAAATAATAAATATTAAACATATTATTTTTTTTAAGTTATAAACAACAATCACTCTAGATCTTTTATAAATGACTAATATTTTTAGACCAAAGTGTTTAATATTCATAAGGACCAAAATGTAATTATGAAAACCTGACTAAATTATGTAATATTTGTAACTTAAAGATTAAAGTGGAGCAAACAAAATTCAAGAGATTAAAATAAAATACAAAAAATAATTTAAAACACTAAAAGTGTAATTTAGCAAATATATATTTAAGCATCTAAATTTAAGAAAGAGAATGAATCATAGTGATCATCAGCCAGAAGCAAGAGTTGGGTCATGATGGCATCATTCTTGAGGCATAAACATAGGGATGAATTCATAATAAGCATAATAATTATTTGTGAATGCATATTCTCTTCCGACATATCCAAGTGTGTGATAAAGCCACATTTGTCCCATCACTTTGATCTTATCAGGATTTTGTGCCTTTATAAGATGAAACAAGAAAACCACCATTTATAACTGGATTGAGTTAAATGTAAATAAATTCATCATAAGTTGCCCCACTAGCTACTTCAATGTCTTCATTTTTTTTTCTTTTTGAAACAGTGACCAAACAACATGTTCAATCAAAATCTTTGGTCATATAATTAAGGTAATTAAGAGTAAATAAATAAATTGACTCTTAAAATTATAAATGTCAATCAAATTAATTTTTAGATTTTGCAAACTGATAAATATATTTTTGATATTATGAAATATCAATCAAAATATTTTTTCTGTAAATTTTTAATTTTGCTGTTAAATATTTTGATGTGACACTACAATTTAATATATGATTTATTTATGTTGATCCCACAACAATGACATCTTATTATTGATAAAGTAGTCTATGAAATATTTAAATTTCATAAATAAAATTAATTTAAATTCTGATAACATTGATATGAAATCAACGTAAAAAAAGTTAAATATTTAATTAAGATATTCCATCATAGTCTCAAACTAAAAATTTATACATATATTATTTTAATTATTTTATAATTTTAAAAATATATTTTCAATAATTATTTTAGATGACACTTGAAATGCGAAAAACATCAATAACTAAGATATAGATGGCTTTTAGCTAAGCCAGAACACGTGGCTAATCTAGGTCGGCACTTCAATCCCTACACAACTACACAAATTGATATTTATGGATCATATGTTTAGTTAGGTTTGTTCCTATTCAAAAAGTTCCCTGCATAAATAATGTTTATATTATAGTACGCTCATTTTTTAATTATTTATGAAAATAACTAATTTTACATTTAGTATTAAAGAAATTTAGTTGAACACATTTGAGATCGGATAATTAAGAACAATAATTGTGTCACGCAGTTATTGTACAAAATCCACATCCATTAAAGTGAAATCAATTATTTGTTTCTTGTGGGCTTTTATATAAATGTAACTTTCACTTTATGAATTTTTTCCTATCCTATCTCCTTTAGTTTTGCAATGAAGTCTTGATTTGATCAATTTCTTCATCCAGCCAATCTACAAGCAACAAAATTTGGCAATAGAAAATCCTTGCAAAAGTTGACAACTAAAATAAATCCACTAAATTAATTTCTTTTTCACAGGAAATAGATATCAAACTATGTAGAAAGCCAAATAATGTCTACACCATATTTGCATGTATGTATGACATGACATCCATATTTTACACATAGTTTAGGGGAATGGTTCAGAATCTGGAAATAAACAACCATATTTGTCACTTTAGTCGCTGTAATATTCGACAGATTCATCTTCGTAGAATTCGTCGTCGCCATCATCATCCCACTCGTCATAAAGAAGAGATTTTAGCTGCTGTGCCTTCAGTTGTTCTTGAATTCTGTCTCTGATTGCTGTTCCCTAGTATATCAGTAAACCAATCGATTTGGTCAATCACAAGTTTTATAAAACGCAATATATTTAACAAGAAATTAACAGGATAGCATGCAAAAATTTGAGATCTAATACAGTAAGCATGCTTTTTTGGGGAGAAACCCAACCATTTTGTGGCATCCTTCTTCAAACATCTCGAGAAATCCAGCAACTAACCGATCCGCATTTTCAACCCATTCAGTACGGTTCATGCCAGCAATTTTTCCTACTGTTTGTATCTGCAAAGTTCAATAACACAATATGGCTTGACATATGACAATAACTCTTATTATGACTAATACAACATACATTGCAGTGGAAAAGATCTATGTAGCACCGACACTTCAGGTGTGTGTCTGGACTTCGACCCGTGTCAGTACCTGACATCGACACACGTGGTAATTTTCAATCACTTCTATTTTCTTAAATTATAATCATTGTCTATGTGCCAGTGTTGGTGTCGTATGATACTAATGATACACCGGAGGCATGTTTGAACAAGGAAAGACATGCAAGTTTCATTGAAACTTGCATATTGTAAACTGCATAGATTGTTTATTGTTACAGTTATACTTCCCTAAGAATGCAATTGATTGATTCAGGAAGAATAATCAGACAAGTTTTTGTGAATTCACTAAATATAATTTCAATCTTTATTTAATGTACTTAATACCATCATTTTATTTGCTCTAGTAATTTACTAAATATGATTCCAATCTTTAATGTACCTTCTTTTCCACCTTCTCTTGCTGTTTCTTCACTTTCTCGTGCAATTTTTTAAGCCCCATGTTCATTCTCAATCTTTTCTCCTGCAAATAAGAGATTATGCAACAAAGATAATTCCCCCAATACGCGAGAAATCAAACTAATTAACAGAACAGAAAAATCTTGAGGATATGCAAAGCAAAGAACCATATTAAAAGAACAAACCTTGACATAGCTAACACCTAGGTCCTTTCTTGAATAACCACGATCCAAATTACGCATTACATACTGGTTATAATCTTTGATGATTCTCATTATGATATCGGACGTAGAAATTCCTTCAGTCCGCTTTGTTTCTTTAAACTTTCCAATAGCCTTTACCTGTATAAGAAATTAATTGGCATAAGATCGCTAATGAAAGCACAAATTTTTTTAGATTTTTACAATTAGTACTAATCCGAAACAGAACGACACAGCCAAACGAAAAATAAGACTGAGGAAACAAATTAAACAAATAAGAAATCAGCAAGCTATAGGCCAAACATAAAATGTTCGAGAAATAAAAGTAACTGATAGAAAGGCTTCAATCATATGAAACTAAATTAAAAGGTAGCTCTATTAGTCAGACTTACAAATTCATAGACATCCTTTCCAGCTCCACTTGTATCCGCATAACTATGGTGATAAAATAAAGAAGGGAGTGTTAAGGTATATGAAAATATATAAGAACTTTCTGGAGATGATATTATAAGTTAGTTGTAACGAGAAAAGTGTTGCACGGATAGAATAGAGACATGATCAAACAACAAAGAGAACCTTATAAAACCATAGTAAAATAGTAGTAGTGATAATGGAAACAAACTAGTAATAGTAGAAAAATAACAAAAACAATAAAAAACAATGACAACAACAATAATGATAGAAACAAATGAAAACACATGCTTATTCAACATTAAATATCTAACTTGAGAAGCTACTATGATACTACACTAGAATGAAATATAAGCAAAAGGGTATCTGGAAATTTGATGTATCTGGTCTTCATTTTTAACCAAATACGTCATCTTTTCTGATACCATTTTTGCTTGTATTTCATTCCGGAGGAAGTAGATGTCAACAAAAACAAATTAAACTTGAGGGTAATCCTATGAAGCACGTAGTCCAACACAAATAGGCCGACACCGTTGATGTCAAAAACATAGGATACTGACAGAGAAGAAATAAAAGGTTTTTTGGGGATGCTTGTTTAAGGTGTTGGACACGTATCGTCCAGGTTTTGGTGTCTGAAGTGTGTTGAACACGGAGACACACCTTAATCAAGGAGTGTAAGTGCTTCATAAGTCATGCCTAACACCAGAGTGAGAGAAGGTGAGAGCCATGATAAATGTTTCAAAATGTGCATCTTTATCAAAACTATTTTTGGAGCCACAAATGAGTTGTAATTTCCCTCCCATTAGACAAAAAACTCGAGGTTTTCAGATTCATGAATTATAAGCAACAATATAACAATACTAAAAAAACACAATGCACAGAACTTCTCTTTGTGTTCTCTTTATTAACCACAGACAACTTCCTCCTATCCTTATTTATCACACCCAATATTCATACAAACAATAACACTTTCCATTGCAGTGTCACACTATAGGCTAAGGGTTTATTTTTTTATTTATCGAGAGGTGTTACATTCTGATATTTTCTTATATATTTTTAGATATTTTCTGCATCCATGTTGGATCCATGTCCAGTATCGTTAAGAACCCTAAATTCGTCACATAGCAGCTGCAATCATACCACTGAATCTGTTTGATGTAAAGTTATTCTATTTGCGAATTGATGATTTTTCAATAAGACGTTACAAATTTAGAACGTCAATTAAAAACAAAGAATAATAGCTAGACTGGGACTGGTTAATCTTACGGAAGAGAATCATGTGCCACATAATCAATTTGATGCTTGTCAATGAACTCCTGGTTGATTACCCATGGTACATCTGGAATAACTTCATCGACCCACCTGCAGAAAGTACAATTGAACTGTTTACCAATCCATAGTAAAAGCAAATAAGAATAACAGTAATGTTATTGGAACACAAAATGAGACACAAATACAATACCGTATAAAATACAGGAAGGGTCATGTTTTTCATAAAATGTCTAAGTATTGTATTTTTGTCCTGTTGTGTCAAATTTTGTATTCCAATAATATTACTCTAAGTATAAATAGAAAATGAAAAGGTATAATATATTGTACTTGGGAAGGTGAACACTCCAGTACCCAGGAGTTTTGCTGGGTATAGTACCGAACAACCAATCATTTAAAGCCATGCCATTTTTTTCATATTTAATTATTTTTTAAAGAATTTAAATTTGAAATTAATTTTGCCTTCAAGGTACCAGTACCCACCTTTTCTCATGAGTACCTAGAATTCTCCTTTAAATTGTTAAGAAAACTATTTTCATAGTTAACTAAGTACTTGTAAACCTCATCCCTCCAAAATATGACTAGATGAAATAACACCATAGGTCTCCAGCCATAAACTAATAAAATTAGGATTGCAAAAACCGATACTTTGACCAGACATAGTCAGAAAGGTGCCAAAGTACTTTGACATTACAAATTTGCATGATTTTACTCGGCCACAAACACTAGCTTGAAAAATGGAAACAGAATGACATACAAGACTTTTGTCTACAGTCTAAACTATAATCTCATGTTAACTTTCACGGTTCAAATCGCATCATTCTTCGGTCTATTATTGAAAATAGTCAACAGAAGTATCATGTACAACAAAGTGGGTGACGTCTATGATGAGGGAGAACAAAATTCCATTACAAAACAAATTGCCTACACAAAATCTAAACTTAGATGACAGTTCTCAAACAAAGCCAAAAAATCACTACTCAAAGGTGGTACTGGGCACTGGAAGCAAAGATTAACAAACCCACATAACAGTTGCTTAAGAAAACCCAAAAATCACAACTTTATCACCCAACAACTTGACAAGTGCAGCCAATGCAAATTTGAAGAATTTCTCACAACAAATTACCAGTAAAAACCGGACTGTTCAATTTTTAACTATTGTATACATCGAAGTTATCCGATTCCTCACGGAAAGAAAATCAAGTGAATTTCAAACAAAAGTCAATCAAACTTCCAAACATGACCTGATGGATCTACTATTCTATGATAAAAAAAATATAAGCTTTCTAATAGAAGCACATACAAATAGTTGAAAGATCAACAATAATGAGTGAAAAATTAAACAGAGAAAAAGAGTGAAAAAGAAAAAAACCAAACTTGCAGTGGCGAAGAGACTCATAGCGTTCTTGCTCAGTCATAACAGTTTTACCCTTGTACTTGTGTGTGGTCTCATCATTGCAGCATCCAACAAGAAGATAAGTGTTTGGAAACCTTCAATTCACAAAACACAAAATTATTGAAAAGTTCACTCAAACAACAATTACAGTAATTTACATAGATCCATCAAGGAAAAAATAAATAACATCATAGAAACTAATTCATCATGCCACTAAAAACCATGAAAACCCTTATTTGAAAATTAACTAAATTGATGATTAGTTAGTCGAATTGAACCAAAATCATAAACAACAAAACATGGGATGGAACAAAATTGAAGACCAACCCAACAAATAACAAAACATGGGGTTGAACTCAAAAATCATAAAATAAAATAAATAAATAAAAAAAGGGTTCTTTTCAAATGACAATAGAAAAAAAGGGTGTTGAAAAAAAAGAGAAATTTCAATGAAAGAAAGTAAAAACAAAAAAAGGGGTTGTTTTGAAATTACGATTTCTTGGCTTGTTCAAGAGAACGTGCATGACCGAAGTGAAAGAGATCGTAAATTCCATCGGCGTATACTCGAACAGGTTTTTGGTTTAGGGCAATTTGAGAGTCATCTTGATCAACCATCATTACTCACTCACTCTAACTCTACTTGTCTTTTGTGTTCTTCAATTTGCAGAGTCAAAACGGAACTCAAAACCAGTCACACACCTTTCCTTTTTTCTTTTCTTGTTTTTTCTCTCTTTTACTTTTTCTTTTTTCATTTTTAACAACTAGTTTCATGTTTTTTCTTTTTTCAATTTCATGCGTGTCTGTTTTTTAATTCTTGTGCCATGTGTATAACCTTTAAATTTCATTACATTAATTGTGACTTTTAGACAATTTAGAAATTCTATTTAGGTGTAGGTTTGATTTTTGGAAATTATAAAATGTTTTATGATATTTTGTTATTTAATGTTTTTGGTGTATTCAAGTCTTTGTATTTTGTTATTAGACTTTAATCATCTTAGAATTTTGGGATTTTATGCAGATTTTAAGAAATTTAGTTTGTGGTGATGAAATTAATTACTCAATAACTCAAAAAAAAATTATGTGTTTTTAGATGTCAAAATTTAGTATTTTTATTATGTATTATTTATGTATGTTTATTTTAAAGGATGATATTGTATCAATAAATGAACCCTCTATTGTGAGATATTATTGTTAGAAAAAGAAACTTCAATTTTTTAACTTTGTGTTTTTATTTAGTTGACCGTCATTATGATTGATGTTTTTTTTAAAAAAATTATTATTAAATAATAATAATCTAATAATTATGTTTTGTTGTGCACTAACCAAAATTGTGGTAAGGTTTTATATACTTTTTGTTTCGGTTGTTTGTTTTTTATTTTTGGATAGATTGTTTGGGTAGTTTATCAGTTTATTTGTCTTATCAAATTACACTCATTCAATAAAATGATCTTGAATAAATACTTTTAAAATTAGCCTTTTAAAGCTATTACTATTTGAATTATATTTATAAATTTTTATATTAATTTATAATAATTTATTATATTATTAATATACATCAAAATAAACGTTGTATAAAATTACATCAAGAACGTTAATCTTAATTTATCATGATGATATAAAAAATAATTATAGATTAATATTAAATTTTATAAATATAATATTTACTTTTCATTTATCAATCAATTTTAAAAAGTATTTATCGGTACAGTATAATTAATTAAATGTAACTTTTAATATAATTTTTTTAGTGTAATTTGATTTCTACTCTTATATATACAAAAAAATATATATATTGATATAACTAAATATCACTAAAAGGGAAGTTGAATAGGAAATTTGTTGTTTGAAAATAATTTTCAAACGTTTTGAACACTATCCTCTTACAGAGGATGGCAAGCCTGAGGATGGATTTTTCAAAACCTTTAGATTTGAACTGAGGTAAAGAGTGAAAGGGAAATATAAGATTGACACACGCTGTTTTTATACTGGTTCACCCAAAGATGGCTACGTCCAGTCCTCACACCCTTGTGAGATTTCACTAATGTTCAAACAGATCAACCTCGGACAGAGGATGATTACAACTTGTGTATTCTTAAGCTTCACCAAGCTTACAATCAGATTTCAAATATTTCCAAGTGTATCTCACGTGGAAATTACAATGTGATAAGAGAGTGATTGATTCTAACAAAGATCTGATGTAGGATTGTAGAAAGTATGAAGATATAATAGATGTTGCTTCTTAAAAGCTTTAAGATCTTTGATTTTTTTAATGCAATGTGTTGTGTGTTTGATGAAGATAAGCTTGCTGCAATTTATAGAGGTCTTGTAATGTTCATTTCATATGCCAAGCTTTTTATGACCGTTGGAAAATCCATTTTAGAAATGCCAAGGTTTTTCTTCATAATTACGAAAATGTCATTCAGCTCCTTCGATGGATGCAATCTATGTTCAAGTACGAGGTAGCAAATTTGTTGGGTACTTGGGGCACATGCTGTCCTTTTCTCTTTCCTTTCTTTAATGTTTGAAGTTTATGTGAAGTCATTTTCGTTCTCCTTTCTTCAATGCCTTGATAAAGCTTCACATGTGAACTTTTTCTCTTTCCTTCATTTAATGCTTGTAAGAACATGTGATGTCTTTTTCATTCCTTTTTTCAAGACTTTGTAAAGGCTTCACATGTGAAGTCTTTTTCTCTTTCCTTGCCTTAAGACATGTGAGCAATTTATTTTGGACTTGTTTGTTGTTGCCTTTTTGAAGATTGACTTTATATTATTTTTAAATCACACAAGAGTGATCTTTTTTGGTCTACATGTAGCCTTTGCTTATGACATGATGGGTTGCTTTTATAAAGTGTTGTGATGTTTTTCAAGATGTTGACTATAGGCACATGCTAGTGTAATCCTTCCTCGTACCTTTCTTTTTCCTTTCTTGCTCCTTTTCTTCAAAAGCTTTTTTTTATTCATTCTTTAATAGTATTTTGCCTTTGTTGAATGAATCAAACAATTCATTCTTTAATACTATTCTGCCTTTGTTGAATGAATTCAAATAATTCATTCTTTAATACTATTCTGTCTTTGATTAATGAATAAAAGTAATTCAAATCAGCGAGGATGCAGAACTGCAGTTTCACCAACTCGTGAGGCCATCTTCGGCATTTTCCATACTTAGCATTTAACTCAGAATTTTCTTCTTTTTGCCTTAATGGATAATAACCTAATTTTCTTATATGAATACACTCAAAAGCACAAATTAGTTATTAACCTCAATCATAATGTTTTAATTAATTTTGTTATCATTAAAACCATTTGAGAGAAATTTTATTTCAACATATATATATATATATATATAATATATATATATATATATATATATATATATTTGAGAAAAAAAAAAACAACATAGACAAATATTTTTACATGTGTCATGCATGAGTTAAAAAACCAATCATATTAAAATGATTTCAAAAAGAAGTAGGTGTTACTAAAAAAGTTACATAATACAATTATTTAAAAGTTAAAAGGTAAACTCCTTTAATGTTGTCAATTATAAATAAATGGAATGTTAAATGATAACAATATAGTATTTGATAAAATCTTAACCATTGAAATTAATTAAAACTGATTTTTAGTATTTGATAAAATCTCAACTATTGAAATTTTAGTTATCACGTGTCGCTCATCTAAAAAATAATTTAACAAGAAATAGAGGTTAGGAAATTGAGGAGATCTGAACTCACAATATAAAACATAAAAAAACAGCTACTATTATTTGAAATCTTAATTACAATATAAATCCAACATTAATTTTGTGCTCCAGTCTTTATTATGATAATAAAAATAAAAAGAAAATTAAAAGCAATAAAATCATTTATCATGATATTGATATAAAAAATTGTAAAATGTGTACCCATTAATATTAGAAGACAAATATTTAGATGAGAGTTAAATGTCTTTTAAGAAAGAAAAAAAGCAATAATAGTACATTTAATGTATAGAGTAAACGATCAATTTGAAAAGAAAAAAAAATTGTAAATACAATACTTTTAGTAACATAATTAATTTCAAAGCAGTAAATTCAATATTTTTAATACACCAAACTTGATTTTGACAGCAATATCTATTACCTATTATTATAAAGGGAATACAAACTTTTTGTTGTCTGATTTTTTCTTTTCTAATTTTATCCTTTATAGCTTATATAACCTTTCTATTTACAATTTAATCTTTTTTATTTTATTAAATAATTGAAATTTCTTTTAAATATATGTTTTTTGGTAAATAAAGAGGGCCGAGCCCAATAATTTTATAAATATCTATATTTTTATATAAAAAGATACTAAGTTTTTGTGTAATATTTTTCTTCAAATTTTACCCTTTACTAAATATATTTTTTTATAATTTTATCCTTAATTCTTTTATAACTTTATTTTTATTTAAATAATGTGTTTTGGTTTAACATTATTTCCACAATTATATTTAATAGCATTGATTTTGTAATTGAATGTAATGTAATTGTTTATGATCTCCTCATGAATTTGACTATTAATATCAATATTTTAACTTAAAGTAAAATTTGAATATTGTAGTTAAAGTTACGGTTTTAAAATTTTAATAAATATTAATAATAGAAAAAATTTCTGTAGAATGAATGGTAAAGTCTAAGTCTATGACATTTGACAATTGAGTAGGCACATAATATTTAGTCAATAATAAAACTCAAACAAATGTATTAGTGGTTATTAATGCTTTCAACATGAAGTAGGGTCTTTTTAAGAGGTTGCCACCAAAAAATTCGAAAAAAGATTCCTTTTGCTTAATCTTTGGTTTGGTAGTTTTCCTTGCTGACAAAAAGTGGTAAATTTGAGGAGTCTCCCTATAATGATATTTTTGCATGTCAAAAACTAAATAAACAAAAAAATAATATTATTTTCTTACCAATATATATAGCTAATTATTTGATTAAGTATTTTGATATTTAAAAAAATATAAGCTTTTTGATCAAGTTTAATTAATTTAATTAAGAAGCTTCTCATGTTATTGTGGTTTGTACCATATTTTTTTTTCAAAGAAGATTGAGCACCATAGAACTAACCCTTATTTCATATATCTTTGACATTTGAAAACAGCACATGTAGTTATGGTGTAACTTATTAATTACTTAATAAGGAGATACACCGTGAGAGTAAAACAAACAATTAGATAATAACTGTTTTTATGTAAATAAAATAAAAAATATAGTATTGTCTAATAGGATTTAGATTATCTAAAGTAAGTAAAGTGGGAAAATCAAATATTATTATTTTAATAAACTCATCGTTGATTACGATGTATCTATATTATTTATCTTTGATTTTGATTTGTTATTGGATGATTGATATTATTTACTTTATTTTTTAAAATGATATTTCATTCAATAAAACTAAAGGATTTAGTAATTATTTTTAAAAAAGAGTTATAAAATAGATTTATATAACAAGATAAATCGTTGTGATTAACTGACGTTGTAAAACTTTTTTTCACGTCAATATATAATAATTAAGCTTTATTTAAAAACTTCACAATATGTGATATATATTATATTGAATGTCATGATTGGATATAGTGTAAAATTATTTTCTCTTGTTGGTGTATCTCTTTTAATCTCTTAATTAAATTTTTACAGTTTTACTTTTTTTTTTTTATGTGTAAGAAAATTAAATGATAAAAACAAACAAACTAATTCCTTGGGATTCATCCAAGAGAGCAAGATGACTAAGTGTGGGTCAACATGTATTTAAAATAGGGTTAATTTAATTTTTAGTTTCATTTTAGTCTTTTAATTATTTTTCAATTAGTTTTGGGCCTTTAATTATATTTTAGATCAAAGAAAATGATAAATTTTTAAATTTATTAGTTTGAAGATGAGTGATATAAAAAAGATGACAAAACGTAGCAATTTTTTTGTCAAAAATCAACAAAAATGACCAATTTAACTATCGAACAATATAGTTAAGGGAGCTAAATAAGAACGAAAAAATAATTAAGCGCTAAAATGAAATAAAAAAATAAGTTAATGAACTAAAAGACTAATTTAACCTTAAATTAGAGTTTAATTTTGACATACCATTGTAGTAAAAAGTTTTTTCCTATCTACAAAATATCACATTTATATGTGCGATTTTATAAATAGTTAAAAGTCAATAAATTTTTTATAATTTAATATTTATAATTGATTGACATTGTCATTAATTTTTAAATTGATAGTCCATATGAATTAAATTTAAGGTATAGATTTCTTAAAAAATAAGAAAGTTTACATTATTAACATTTAAAAAATTATGACACATTTTGACAGATAATTGAGTTATTTATTTATTAGAAATTCGATCTAATTTTTTTTAACTCAGAGGCTAATACAATCTCAATTTAGTAATACAATCTGGTAGGAAATAAACTCGTGAAAAGAAATCTAATTTGGAGTCATCCCACCTACAAAATGAGCCACCAAATTCACAAATACCATTGGAGAATAGATACCATGATTGTATGTCATTGTATCTAGATTTAAATATATATTTAGTCTATAGAAATATATAATTTTAATATGAATACATTATATTATTCTGAGTTATTGCTATTTTGATTTGGTCATGTAAAATTTATTTATATTAAAATTAATCTTTATTTAATTTTAGTCATTTTAATATGAGTTATATAAAGACAAAAATAAATATGATTTGCATTAGAAATTCACATATACAACTGCAATAATATTTATTTGCTCAATAACAATAAAAACATATATTAACCTACTATATATATTATGTTAACCTCAAGGAACCACCTTTGGACTATTTTAAAAGCTTGAGAATTGGGTAACTGGCAGCATCAAAATTAAATAGCCATTATAAAGTTTAAAGGATAAGGGAACAATTACAACTGCATTATAAAATGGTCCAGTTAACATAAAACTTATAGAATCAATCTAATCTAAAATTGAACAAATGCTACAATCATTAGATCACACAAGAGATGAGAAAATCATAATACTAATAATAATTGTTGTAAAGAAAACATCATTAACTTTAGATTAGACATTACAAATTATAGGATCAACCTAGAGTGAAAGAGTAGTTAACACAAATTTGTAGAGTGAAAATGCATGCCTTCCTTGCTAAACCGCCCATTCATGCTTTTACGTTTTAGTTAGCAGAAATTTCCTGGCAGAAAGATTATAACAAAATGATTAGTCTAAATAGGCAAAGGATATATACAGCGACACTCGACATCACTCGGAAATATGAAGTATGAACTTCAAACAATGGCGATTAATTATTCAAATTAGCAGCATATAACATGTACTATTTGTTTGGAATTTTTGTGTTAACCATTACTTAGTGGAAGAGTTTCTAAATTTAGGCTTGTGGTTTTTATGCTATAGATTGAATAAAGTTTTCCTTGTTAAAACTTAAAAGGAATGTTTTAAAAACCAGATCGACCGGTTCAACCAGGAACCGAGGTTAAATCCTGTCTGGTTCGACCACTAGAACCGCTAGTCAGTTGAAACCGGGAAAACCGGAGTGAACTTGTACAAACCGGATATTGAACCAAACTAGGGGTGGTTTTCAGAAACCGTTTGGTTGCATGGAGTGCGTGTTTACCAGAAATAAATCTCTTAAAACTGATTTTTTTTCTCCATTTTTGTTCCCATAACTTATCCCTCTAGTTCCATATGCTTGAACCTTGGAAGACCAACTTGAAGGGATAGTTTTAGTTCTTATACTCTTGGAGATGTGAGGTTAGTTCATGAAGACATATTAAATGTGCCGGTATTGGAAATGTCTAATAGTGCTAAATTAACTCTCAAGCTTGTGAAGCACATTCTAGACATCCGATCAAATTTGCTTTTAGTGGCTAAGTGATGCGTGACTATGACAACTTGTTCGTATAGGATATTAGGAAACACGCCAAGGGTTCTACAGTTTGATGTGATTCTAAGATGCCCTCCCTTGATAAGAAGAATCAAACCAAGATGAGTGGGCTGGAGTATGCAAATTGGGTAGTCATCAAAGTGTTTCATTTAGTGGAAGGAATCAGCTAAAGAAGTTATGATATAATAAGAAGCTGCGTCACATGAATGAGAAAGCCATGGTTGAGCTAGCAAAATGAGACATGTTGCCTATTATGAGAAATCGACAATTGCATAACTGTGTTGGCTATGTTGTAGGAGAGCTAAATAACATTTCTTTCAAGAGTCACTCACCTTTTAAAAGACTAGAAATTTTTTACTTATATTTTGGAGGAGAGCCAAAATGTTTGGACGAAACTATATAAGATAAGCATAATGAAGAGTGGATGGAAGAAATACATGAGAATCATACTTATGATTTGTTGAAATTTTCTTAGGGCGAGAGAATCTTGAGAGTTGTAGCACAATTGCTAGGATATCAAGGTTTGGCCTCATTTGAATTGTGAGGGGGGAGATTTGCTACGCGAGTCCATCCTAAGTAGGAGTAACGACTCACGACTAACTTCTAAATAAAGATAGCTTGAATGAGCCAAAGACCATTAGCTTTATAAAAGGGAATTGAATCTCTAAGTGCAGCAAATAAAAAATAGAAAAACGAATGAAGCAGAACAAGCAATGCATGAAAAAGATTTTGGGTCTTTAAGTAGATGATTTGCAAAGGAAATGTGTTCTATTTCGGACTAGATACTTTTGGTTCAGATATTGTGTTGATTTTGTTGAACTTTGTTTTTTGTTTTTATGCTCCATCTTATTGCTAATATTGTTAAAGTTGCCTTAGTTTGGTAAAATTTCTGATTAGACTCTCACAAAAAGGAAATAATTTTTTAGCTTTTCATATTCTGCTATGTACTCTGATAACAACAACACTATTGACCAAGGACATATAAGAGTAGGTATCACAAATCATCTGATTACCTTAGTGCAAATGTATATATAATGGACGTCGGGATTCGGTCCTAGAGTTTCATCCACAGAGCTTCCATCATTATTAAGTGGAATAGGTTTTGTCAGCTCCCAAATTGGATCATCAGATTTTTCTTCTGATGCTAGTTTCTCTGCATATATCATTACAGTGGTTATTGACAATGGTTTACTTAATAGGCCATTTTCAAATGAACAACATTGACAAAAGGATCTAAGCCAACCTATCACATGGAGTTTAATTGACCACGAGCACGAATCGCGTAGCAAACGTAGGCGATATAGTGGAGCACCATACGTCACCTGCGGTTTTTACAAGCATTCAAGACCGATAAGGTGAAATGCAAAGACACATTTCATTCATCTATCGGTTTATTGGAGAGATTGATACTACAACAAGAATGAGGTGAAGTTACCAGAATATAGACTCCTTTATCCTTGAGAACCCTATAGTGTGTCATCAACTGCTTCAATAATGGTGAACAGATCAAGAATAAAAAAAATCCAAAAAAAAACAGAAGTGGTAAAGAACTATGGATTTTTTGTTCATGGTTTTATTATACCTCCAAATTTCCTCAAGCATCTTAGTAGCATTTTGTCTTGAATTGTTTCCACACTAGTACAACAAAAATATGCAACAAGTGAACCGTTAGTCTTGTTAAACATAAAAGTATTTCAATGATCATCATTACTCACCAAGATAGAATCAAGAGTCCCTGAAAAACAAAAATCAAACAGTATCAGGATAAATCGTCGTGCAACACGTAATCTAATTATATTATTTTAGAAAAAGAAATACGAGTCTATAAATGGGAAGCACACCTTTGTCAATAACAGAACCAAAAGACTCTGATTCAAAAGCACTCATGTCTCTTACATCCATTTTCATATCTGCCTAATTATTAAGGATATTTTACCCTCAAGAACATCACTATCACCACTTGATTAAAATTTATTGAAATTAATTATAATTATGATTCTATAACATGGAAAACAATGCATACTTGATCTGATAACAAATGGAGGAGCAGCCTCAAAAATATGTAAAGATCTTTTGCACCATCAGTCAATCGTAGTTGTTCAGATCATTAAGAACATTTGACTTTAATCATAACTACTTATAAAGTAACATGAAAAACAACATAATATAAAAAATGAAGACTCAATGGTTATTTAAAATCTTGTATTATGCACATGATAGATAAGGATACACTTCAATTGAGGACGATCTTGATATTTATTCTGCATAGCATCAATGACCACAGAAGATATATCAATGTTAACAACATCCATGTAACCACCTTCATCAACCATGCCTTCACTAAATGCTGCAAACAACATCAAATTTATTTGATTTTTCCTTGAAATTAACATACCCACATGCATTTCACATAAAAAAAAAGAATTTAATTGAACCGAAATAAAAAAGGGTAAATGGGGTGAGAGATCTGAATCTGAGACCTGAATTGCCAGAACCAACAACAAGGATAGATTGGTTAGTTGGAACATAGAGATTGATGATGGGAGACAAAGTAATGTATTTTTGGTACCAATCAAAAGGACCTGGTTCGTTGGTGTACCGGTTGTCCCAATACCATGATTCACCGTACGCTTGTGTTCCTGTCGTCATTGCTTCAATCTCTTCAGATTTAAGTTTCTTACTTCCAAATCTTTTCTTAAAAATGGTAACTTGCTTTTTTATTCATATCAAACAAAAAGAAACTTCTAACATACATACACGTGGCTTGCATTGTCGGAGATTATTAAGTACATCTCACGTGTTAAAAGATTCATGTTACATTTCATGGCCAAAATTTATTACCGAGTAGTGTTTAAAAGTCATTTTAAACTCATAAGATAACTGTTTATTTATTTAATTTTATGATTTATATAATAAACTCAATTTAATTAGGGTAGGCTTAAGGTCAAAACTAGTAATGCAATGCGTTTAGGTCTCCAAAAAATAATTAAACTCTATTTTTTTATCAATACTTTTTATTTTAGAGTTGTTTTAGACTTCAATAAGTGTTAGGTCGATCTTATAAAAATAACGGAAAAACAAATATGTCCTTCAAAATTTAACTTGTGGAATCGGCACCAATCAGATCATTACCTCAATTGGAAAAATACAGATAATTGATAATTTATACTTCTGAATAAGGGGTTCAATAATATAGATCAATTGGCGAACTCAATCACCCAACTCAACCTTGATTTTAACCTAACTCATTCAAGTTTGGGGTCGACTCGAATCAACCAATTTATACTCAAATGTGTTTTGGTTTAAGATAATAGATTTGTCACTTTAAACTCTCGTGCCCGCGAACCCAACGTAGTGTCAAGACATATATTTTATTGTTATTATTCCTACCATTGACGTACATGTGTTGTTAATGCAGCTATTTTATGTGTTTTTGACGTATTGAATGTTATACTAAAATTTTATGATTTTAGAAATGTTAAAAGTATCGAGAGTATTTTCATTTTAATTACAATTTTAAAAATAAAAAATAACATTATTTTTTTTATATGATCCGCGAACTTAATTCAATCGTAAGTGGATTGATTCGATTCATGTTTGATATAAATATTATGAATTAAGAATTCACCTCAATCCGAAATGAAATTGAACATTTTAAATATTTGATTTGATTACAACCTACTAAATCTTATATGTGTACACATCAAACTCAATAACTAACCAATAATCAAGAACAAATTCCTAACAGAACATGTAATGATGTTTGATGTTTTGACTATGATGCATTGCCATTTCACAATTGTCTTTAAAGATATTTAAACTCGATGTCTTAAGATTAATATGATGCATTAATGTGTTGCCATTTTAGTGCCAACTATCATATGTACACCAGTTGCACAAATATGACTATGGCGCAATAAGGTAACTGAGATATTTTCAATCTCAAAAGTTCTCTAGACGTACATTTATTCAAATTAGAGAATAAAATATATAATATCAACTGTTACTAAATAAATTATTCAAATCAGTTGTTTTATGTATACACGTATAAAATTTAATTATAAGTGACTATAATATTACCTTTTAATTTATTTATTTAACTAACTTCTCACTTCAGATTTATTCGGAGACTTTGGACTTTAGAATATTGAATATTGATTGTAATGTAAATTGAAATTGAAATGAATGTCTTAACAAATATTTGATAAAGCTTATTATTTTAGTACAAGATAAAGTAAGCTTATTTAGTGTGAAAGATATATTTTAATTAAAATTTAAATACTCAGAACTATAAAAGTTATAATAAAATAATACAAATATATAATAATATTATGAAATTTGTGTTTCAAATTGGTTAATCAATAGTTATACAATCTATACATTTCTTTCTGGTACACATTGCACTTCATACAAGAGGTAAAATCAATTCCTTACCCAGCAAAATTAGGAACAGAAGAATTTCACATTAATTTTGTAAAGAATTCTCATACAAAATTTTCTTATACTAGTCATCCCTGTATTTAGTGAAATTAGAACTACAATCCCAAAGATAGAAAGATAAATAACCAGCATGACAATTAATAAACCATTTACCAACATGCTTCCACCATAACCATAGTGTTTTGTAATAATTCAAATAGATTTTTCTTTTTGTTAAGTAGCCTAGTAGCTAGACTCGCACATCTTAAATGTAGAGAAGTGAGAAATCTCGAGTTTGAACCTGAACACCTATATGTTAATGTTCTCGCAGCTACCTGACTTATGTCTCATAGAATCGAAGTTCTACCATAAACTCTTGGCGCTTAGGGCAACACCAAGCAACTGCTTTTGCTGAACCAAGTACTTGTAATGCATATTCAACAGCAAATACAGGTTCCTGTGCTTGTATAGGCCATTCAGGGTTGTTCTTCAGATCAATTGATATTCCTGAATCCACTCTCAAACTCACAGGACCAACAATCTGTAACGTGTAAATAAAACAAAATAAAATGTCTTGATTAACATTACAGTAACATTGAGAACCAAATGCTTCAAAATATTTTCTTGTGCAAGATGAGAATTATGAAATCAGAAGAGCGACAATGATCGGAAGGGAGGTGGAGAGGTGAAATTTGGATTAAGAAATTGGCTTAAATACAAAGGTGATCCCGTAATATATTTATTCTTTCATTTTAGTAACTGTAAATTGTTTTCATCAAAATGGGCATTGTAATAATATATACAGATAACATTCAAATGAGATGGATTTTATAATGAGAAAGTGAGAGGAATCAAGCTTAGCCATAGATTAAATCATGAATGGCTACTATTAGAACATAAAGTCATGTGACTTTTTTAAGTGAACATGTGATCTTTAAATACTTTTAATCATGATCATTCATATATAGTTGTATAATCCAAATTTACTTATCTCACCTTCTCATATTAAAACTCCTCTCACTTGATACTTCTATATATACACATTTTTTTCATTTTAGTCCTTATTGTTTTGTTATAGTCTTTCTTTTATACTTTTTTAGTTGTTTTAGTCCCTATAGTATTTGGTTATGTTTCAATTAGTCCTTTTACAAATAGGCACTGAGATGTAAAAAAGTATATTACATGGACTAAAACAAAACAAAAAGTATACTACATAGACTAAAATGGAATATATATACATACACAACTATTTTGAAGGGGAAAAAAAAAATACTAAAACGAGAAAAGTGTGCATATCACAAGGACCAAAAACATAATTAAACATAACTTTGATTTTTTAATGAACATTCCAAATTGAACTTCCACTTGTGAATAAACAATAAAAACACCATATAAATATCAACAACTTACTTACAAGGCAAAATTTATCTTTTGAGGATGAAGCTTACTAGTCAGGCAAAATTTTTAAAACTGTGAAAAATCTTTCAAATTTGTGGAATAATTGGAGGTACCTGCTGCTGAAGAGATACGGTAGCATTTGGGCATATCGTTTGAAGAGCTTCAGTGCTTGGCTTTTGAGAATTAAAAAGATCTTGTGCAAGACTTGTTGCACCTGAAAGGAATTTGGAACTGGAAGGAAATTCCAGCCGGGCCTGAAATCGTGTAAGATCAAGAAAAAGCCTTTGGAAGTTTCCATGTTGGGCTGTAAATGAAATGGATCCAAATATATCTGCTAGAAAGGAAGACTTTATCCCAGAAGCC
>NC_021160.2:10713767-10759473 GCF_000331145.2 Cicer arietinum | reverse complement strand
GTCTACTTGTGCTCTTGCCAAATTCTCCCCAAAAGATGCAGTTGCAGCAGCACCTTATACCATAAAAGAATTCAAGAAATAATAAGCACAATATAAAAAAATCTGTAAGGCTCTGTCTAGGACTCGTTTACTTCTGATTTTTCCGATTTCCATTTCCACCGATAAAATAAACATTAGAAAAGACCATATGGAAGTTTTTTAAAATGAATTTTCAATTTTACTTTTAATGTGGGTGGCTGAAATGGCATTTGGTTAGATATTATTTAAGCTGTGATAGAAAAAATATAGTAGTTAAATAGAGATAATCCATTTTCGGAAACACCGAAAATGTTTTGAAATTTTAAAAAATATTCCATTAATTTTTAAAATTCATTTTCAAAAACATTCATAGTGTTCTCTAATGTTTATTTTATCAGTGGAAATGGAAACAAAAACATCAGAAGTAATTAAGCAAGGGAATAGTATAATCTTAGGTCAAAGCCAAGTGTCCCTTCCCTTTTCATTTGAACTCTAGAATGTATTTGCGAAAAAAAAAAAATTACAAACAAGCCGAGAGCTTACCAATCATCCCTGAGGCAGACACATGAGGATTTGAAAGAAAGATATCATATGGTTGAACCAATTTCAATTTAGGAGTCTCACTTCTCCAGATATCAATGTTTTTCCTATAGGAGAAGACACTTTTGAAGGCCAAACCCGGAAGTAGAGAGCGTGGTACTCTATCATTTTGCTTTTGAATATTTTGGAACTGCTCGGGTGACCCTGAAGTGTAGTGCGCAGACAAATGATAACCAGTAGAAGAGTCACTGGTAGTCAAAGAAGCGAGATCAATCGCCATCGAAAATGGTACATCCCAGTAATTACCAGTCTTATCAATAAAAAGACCGGGATAAACTGCCTCCACTGTAAGATCATGATGTGGAAACTACAACCACACAACAATATTTTGTATTAGTGAAAAAATTTAAAACCAAATTCAACTTCAATGATCAATCCATGTCAAAATGTGACAACAGAATAAATAAAAGTAGGTAGTTAGTATAATTCGGATTAACCTCCACATACTTGTGGATAGCTAATGTAGAATTAATAATCAACTGTGTGATAGATATACTCGTGAAGCTCGGTAAGCTAGTCCTTAGTTTGATTACAAAAACTCTAAGTTTCTGCTCAACTGTTAGCTGTTCGAAGTCTAAGTCTGTTATAGTTAACTAGTTGTTGTAACAGGTTTCTCCAGCTGTACAATAATTCCTATGAATGTAAGGCCTTGACACTGACTTCAACGTTTTCCTGGCAATTGTGCTCTGAAACCTCTTTACTTGTGCCATCTATAACCAAGAGTCTGGTCAGAGATACAGCGTAGTAAATTTTCTAAAGACTATTCAGTGTCCTTTGAGTTTCATCCATCGACTTGCTATTCACTTTTGATCTCTTGGATCTAATTGTCTATACAGTTCCAATCTTGTCTCTCCTTGAGATGACATCATGTGGGAAATTTCTGCTGCAAGCTATTCGGTGTTTGGCAGCAACCTCACTAAATGTAAAGAAATTAACCGAGTTCGACAGAATATAAAATACAAAGATTTGTCGGTTGCTCTCTCTCACTTATCTCTTTCACCCTCTTGCCGTTTCCAACACAGAAATTTGCAATAAAGTGGTAAGAATGGAATGACTCGTATTTAAAAGATGGGCTCCTCGTCAAACAACAATGCTATAGAATTCCAGAACATTATACTTGCAGCAAATACTAAAAATCCTCAAGAATTAAAGCATCAAGAAACATAGAAATTCATAATAAGATACAAACTAATGCTTACTTTATGATTAAGTACAGCTTTCGCACGAGGTTTATCAGTATAGTCATATGAATCTAAGCCAAAAAGTAAAGTATCGTCCGGTGTTAACTGGAACTCTGAACATAATCCCAACGCATACAAAGATTTCTGTCGTAGGTGTCTCCCAAATGTTTTCAACCAAGAGGAATTCCGCGCAGGTTTTTCCTCACTGCTCTTAACAGAGGAAATGAATTTCTGCAAATTGAACTGACCCAGTAAAAATACAAACCTGCAAAACTTTCAAACTTGAATATCAACCAATATAAAGCCCATAACAATTAACAGACACAGTTCAATTATGATGAAGACATACTAAAAATTAACACCGCCAAGTTTTTAATGCAAATAAGGGCTAAATATGGTTTTAGCACCTATTAAATACTCACTAAACAAATGTAGTCCCTATAAAATTTGCATCCATATTTAGTCTCTCATTTATTGATCTCAGGGACTACAACATAAATAAAAAAATTCATCAGAATCACCATATGGTAACTAAATATGGATGAAAATTTTGATAGGAACTAAACTTGATAAGATATTATATTATAGGGACTAAAATTATATTTAACTTTGCATACAATCATTGACTTAGTATACCATTTTTACTTACAGTCCTATTCTTAAACTCACCCTCAATGAACTGAACAAAACAGGAGTTATGTTTTGAAAACTAAAACAGAACTAATTGGATTGATTCTAGAGAAGTATAATTGATTTTTACATGTTTGGTTGTTCTCAAGTAGAATTGATTTTGCCTACATAATTGATTCTAACTTCAAGCTAGAACTTGGAGCTTTTGCCTCTCCATATTTGAATTGAAGCCATGAATATATTATTCAACTCACTTTTACATGAATGTGTCCAACCATAAATTCAATTAAAATCAATTTAAGTTACCAAACACACACTAAAGTGTATGTTTGGACTCACTTCAGCAAGAGCCAAAAGTGTGATTCTGAAGACTCAAAATCAATTTTGCAATGTTTGGGAATTCTTGACTAGAATTGATTTTGCCTCTCTATAGTATAATTGATTCTAACTTGAAGCTAGTAGTTTTTGCCGCCAAACCAGATATTTACCGTCAATATTTTTTGATCAACATGGAAAAATCCAAACATAAAATCACTTTACTTTAAAACAATCTGAATTGAATCAAAACCAATGTTCTCCACATAGAACCAAACACACACTAACAACCCATCAACTAAAAAAGCCACAAAAAGATATAAAAATGGAAACTTTAAAAATGGGGTTCACAAAATATAAACAAAATAGGGCAAAGGAGTTGAGAAAATACCAATTATCAGTAAAGGGGAGAGAGAGAACACGTTGGAGAGTGAAACCTTGAGGTTGTGAAAAAGATGGAAGAAGAGGAGCATACATGAAAAGTTGCATGAATTGAAGTTGTCTAGGTCTAGAAAGTCTTGTACCTCTTGATAAACCCAAAGGGAGAGGATAACCTGGAACAGGAGAAACCAATGCATCAAGTGTTTTTGGAGTTGAAATGTCTAAATCATAAAACCCACCACCATCCATTACCCATCTTAGTTTCCTCATTGTAACTGCTCCAACAAACAAATGCTTGTAATTTCTTCTCTCAAACTTGCTCCATCTTCAGAGGATGAACACAAGGGAGTAAAAAAGGTTTAAAGATTTGGGATAATTAATGGAATGACAAAAATAGTTCATAGAAAATATTTTTAATCTAACATTCCCTAGATAAATTAAAATTAGTTCATACATGTTAAATTAATTTAATTGAATATTTAGTAAAATTGATGTTTAATTTAATTTTAAAATGTAAAATAATATAAAAGAAGATTTTTAATTAAAATTAATTTATCAATTAATTTCAAATAAAATTATTTTTTATTAGTTCAAAGTTTATCAATATGATATTTTCTATTATTTTAAATTAAAATAAATATATAAATTGTTTACTTTAAAATATTAATTATTATAAAATTGAAATTAATTATAAATAATTTACTTTAACTTGTTATGTATTGAAAAAACTAAAATTATTATAATTTTTTTTTAATTATAATAAATAAATTATAAAAGGTAAAAATGAATTTTAGTAAAACAATCACTGCAATATAACATTGTAAGGTTAATTTTTTGGTATGTTTGCTTTTGTCAATGAATTATAGATCCTAATTGATGTAAATTTTCTTTTAAAAGCAATAAATTTATTTAAATTTTTATTTATTTATTTAATGGAATTTAGTTATTTTTTAATCTACCAAATTTTAGAAGGACATTGGTATTTGTCTATTATTATTAATAATTACTAAGTGGATAATTTTATCTGTTAAATTTTATTATTTAATTTTCATATTTTTATAATTTTAAATAATAATTTATTAGATTATATATAATAACAAAACTATATTTTTTATTTATAAAATCATACATATTTTTTAAAAATTAATTTTTAAAATTTTATTTTTAAATATAATATAAAATTCCATTGTTTTAAATTGATATTTATATTTTATTATATTTTAATTTTTCATATTTTCAATTATATTTTATCATGTGTAACCAACTAACTATATAGGTTCAATGCTAAATCTGCAATTGATTAATCAAATTCATATATTAATTGAGGTAGATATATAAGAACATTTTAACGTTTCGATAACATGAAATATTATATGACTTTCAAGAACTACTAGAACAATAATATAATATTGCAATTATAGTTAACTCTAGAGCATGATATTAATGTCAAACTCTAAAAAGTTAACATCTATAACTTAATCTATAACTTAAGTAATTCATTTCTTCTTTCATTCAATTTCAATGGCCATATTTTTTTATTTTATTATGTTCAAACTCATTATCAAGAGTTGATGGATCTCATCTTGATTAATCATTAATTATACAAGTATTTAATTGTATTCAATATCCTTTCCATTAGCATACTAAGGTAGTAGGTGTCCGAAATTGAGATACAATATAACAAGATCAGATTAAAGAAAATTTATTACATTTTTTTTTGAGAGTTTTCGGATCAAAGTAATATTACCCATTAGAAAATATTTACTTCATATGCATCATCTATATTTGTAATTTAATAAATAAGATCTATTAATCTTCATCTTATAAAGAGCATCACATATATATTGATCTATCAAAATTGTTGATGTTTTATTCACAATAATCATTCGATTAAAAATATTTTAGATTAAAATAATAAACTAATAAAAATTCAATATCCTAATCTTGATCACGGTAACAAGTCTATAATTTTAATAAAAAGAATATTAAATTACTAATTAATTAAATAGCAAAAATGTTACTAAAATTTAATAGTTATTAAATCTAAAATTAGTTACGTGATTGATTGGATTTTAGAAATATCTAATTATTCCAAACATGTTATAATTTTAGAGATATAGTAAAGTGAGACCCGTGTCATGCACGTAAAATATTTATTAGGTGATTAGAAAATAATAACGATAGTAATTGTTATTTGACGATCGTCCCTTTTGTGTAAGCATTTTTTTAGTGTGTTCTTGTTTTCTTTGTTGGTAGGGCACCGCTAGTGCTTAGAACATTTATTTCGATTAAAATTTTATTTGTTTTTATTTTAAATTGTTATTTTACTGTTTCATTGTTTGAAATAAAAAATTTAAGCTTTTACCATCTCGATCCATTTTTCGAGATTAAAAATTTTGTTATAATTAATATATATATATATATATATAGAATTTTATTATATATGTGTATAGGATTTTCGTATCGTGCACATTGAAGCATTCACTTATTGACAAATTTATATTATATTAATATTTAAATGTGAATACAATTATTTATGTAAAATGGTACAATAGAATATTAAAAATTAGATAAAGACAACTTAAATATTGTTATCCATGGTGTGTGAGTAACGTGTTTGTAAATATAGTGGACGACATTTAAATTTGACATGAGTCAATTGTAAATTAATTATTAGTATCAATGTTATTGATAACATTTTTTTATAAATAAAACTTAAATATTTATAGCTGTAAGAAATTACAGTAACTTATTTCAGAATTATTTTTTCAAAAAGTAAATTTAGAATATACAAAATATTTTATATATTTTATACAATTTATATAATTGTTCATTAGATTTAATTTATATACATTATTAATATAAAAAAATTACATTATCAATCAATCATATTTCTCATATTCAACTTTAATAATAACTATTTCAAAAGAGTTTTTATACATATAAAATAGAAATTGATTAGGCTAAAAAAAATAAAAAAATAGATATATAACAAATAATATCTGAAAAAGTAAAAGTAATTATTAATTAATCGATATGTGAATATGAAATAAATAATTTATCTTTAAATATGTGTTAATTTATATTTAGGGCAAAATAGGTATTTTGAGTTTGTTTTTAAATCTGCATTAGTTTGTTATCAAATGAATATAGAAAACATAAATTTATTTAGAAGTATGTATAGATTAATATCTTGTGTCTCAAATTAATTGGTTGTTGGAGAGGTTCCACATGTCAAATTATTAACAATTTTTCAATGTAGGTATTAAATGTATAATCGTCTCTAATTGTATTGTATGTAGTATAGATATAAATATTAAAAAAATAATTTATTTTGAACTATGTATAGATTTTTTTTTAATTAATTAATTGTGTCTCAAATTAATGGATTGTTGTAGAGATTTCATGTATCTGTTAGTAACTTTCTAATGTTGCAAAATAACCATTCCTTATGATACTTTAAAAAAATATCTTAAATTTTTTTTATTTTTACTTCAGAAATGACTTATTTTCGTTTGTTTGTTAGGATTTTAGTCAATTAATTTGTTAATCCTTTTCATTACATATTTTATGAATCAATGTAATTACTAAGGAATTTTTCTTTCTATTAAACTTTTAAATTTAATTATTTTCTTTTGAGATGAATTATTTTAACCTGTGATTTGTAAACACAGTGGGTGGGTAGCTAGATCTTTATTTAACATTTTCAACTTTATAGTACACATTTTTTTGACCATGAATGCTAAGGAGTAAGGACCAACATAACAAACAAAGAGTCCCAAAAATGATGTTATCATTGATTTTCATTTCGTCACTAATATTAACTTCAATATATATGTTATTTCCTGGAAGCAGACCATTCTTTGGCTTTAAGTTTCTTCTCTGTCTCTATCAAAGAATAGTCAAAATTGAACATTTTTACTTTGACCATGGACAATTGACTAATGCACACACTATGTAAATACATAATAGTATATCCCTCCCTATAAGCTAAATCACAAAAATAAATAAAATAAATTAGTCGTATTAAATTTATATTTTCATTATAGTATCAATTATTGGTTACATAAAACCATGTAAAATAAATAAGAGAATATTGATAAATAAATAATTAAAAATTGAAAGAAAATCTTATAAATAAATAGATAAATAAAAAGAAATTTAATCTTATATTTAAAGACAATACCGAAGTAAACAAAGAAGCTTCAATTCATTGTTTAAATTAAAGACTATGTGATAGTGTTATCAAGGACTAATCACTAAACCTCATCACATTTTTTCACCTACTTCAAAAATTTCAATCCAAACACATATGAGTAATACCATGACTGCTTCTACTGACCAATATTGGATGCAACTCTACCAACAACAACAAGCTCTCATGGATGATGCTCTAACTCCACCTAGGGAACCTTTCTATGATTCAATTGTGATGACAACAAATCCTACTCCAACAACCATACCAATAGAGACAATGATTTTGAGTCCAACAAATTCATACACAAACACTAGTGGTCAATTGACTCCAAAGGGTGGTAATGTATCCAAACCAATAAAAAGAAGGTCTAGAGCTTCTAAGAGAACACCAACCACACTTCTAAATGCAAATACCACAAATTTTAGAGAACTTGTTCAACAATTCACCGGTTGTCCTAGCTCAAATTTGTCGTCGTCATCGTCGTCGCTAGGAGTTCATAAAGGTCCTATTACCTTAAACTTTCAACAAGGTAGCAACCAAATTCACCATGACACAACAACAATAATGCCACAATTTAGTAGCACAAGTTACAATCAAGTTCATCATCATCAAGTTTCTAAGCCACTTCCATGGAAGAAAGATCAAATTCAAGTGCCTCAGCAAGAGAAGAATGGTTATAACTCATTTGATTATGGGAAGGACAACAATTTTATTGCAAATTTGGGTAACTCATCAAGGCCTAGTACTAGTAACATGGATGTCTCTAATGGATTGGTTGTGGATAATGATTTTGGTTTGAATGATCTAACTATGAATGAATTCTCCAATGATACTTTTATGTGATGAAAAATGTTTAATTATATACTTTTATGGATTGTTCATTGTTGTATGCATTTACCTATTATAGCAATAATGTATAAGGTTTATATGCTATAGCTTTAATATTTTTTTTATATTCAATTTTGTTTCTATCTATCTTTTCCTCAGGTTACTTAAATGTACAACATTTTCTTTTTGTCTCCTTTCTACATAATGGGAACACAACATCTTTATATTATTTTAATTTATTTTTGAAAATTAACAGTAGTCTCTTGTTTAGATTATAAAGCAATATATTGATTTCAATCCTTTTTGTTACATGTGAATTCTATTAATTAAATTATTGATTTTTTTTCTCTTCTTCATATTCTTCTATTGTATTGCAAATTTTAAAAGTTTTATAATATAAAAAAGTTGTCTATTTTATTTTATTAATCATTTAACTTATTTTAAATTAGATCAAATAACAAACTTTTAAATAAACTAACATGTTAGATTATATTTTCAATAGAACATACCTAAAAAATCTTTAGAATTGACCTTATAAATATTTAAAATAAGTTAAAGATATTTTATGAATGATTGTAAAACCAAGTCTACTTCCACCTTAGTTAAATTGACATCTGCCTTAGAAGATTAAATATGTAATTTGAGGGATTTTTTTTTTCTTTCTATATTAAGAATGAGAATTAAGAAATACAATTAAGAAGAATATGAAGATGGAAAGATTGTTCCATGCCATAATGTGCATAACTTAACTTTTTTTTCTATGAAATGATAAAATACAATAGTTTAAAATAATTATTTGATTCATAAAATAATCATTAATTTATTAACTAAGAAAATAATTATATCGAAATTATTTAATTTATCAATATATCTTAGAATGTTGTTAAATATTTCTTTAACACTCAATAATTATTTCATTGCTTGAGGTCAGAACCCAGAACAATCAACTATATAGTTTATTATTTGTGCGCATGATAATCAAATATTCAAAATCTAGTAGTACTTTGTGCAAATCTCTTAATTCAATTTTGTGTATTTAGGCCAAAGTTTAGGTTTTTTTTTACAACATATACAAGGATGTAGGAATTAATCTATTAACAATCCACTAATTACACATGACATATTCTAGAGCCGAAAATAATAAACATATTTTAATATAGAAGTCAAATAAATATAGGGCATGCATATTCATTAGGATTTATATATATTTTGATTTATTAAAAGATGAAGTTTTACGGATGCCTAAATTCACAATTGCTCGTCTTTTAATAACAATCATGAATAATCTTTAAACAATTGATTTGATACTTAAAAGAGAGATGATGAACATTCAATTTGTGATTCTTCCTCAATCTAGACTCTTTATTGCTTAAACACTTGAGAATAAGAGGCAACATGTCATGTTGATTTATTGGAAATCATAGCCTATATATATATATATATATATATATATATATATTGATAGCCAATTAAGACTCTTATTATTCTCAAATGAATCAATCAAATATTGAATCCATATCAATTAATTAAATATTTAATTAATTATTCAATAAGAAATTTAATTAACTTTATTATTTAATTTCATCACTAATCCATTCAAAATCTTAATTAATAAATAACTAATATAATTAAACAAAAATATGTGTTTACATAGTAATATTGAAATATGATAATTAAATAAAATATTTAATAAAAATTATTCCAACAAAGGGCACATACAAATTTTTGCCTAAATACAATAAAAGTATAATTGCTTCTACGATCCTTTAACTTAATTTTAGATATCACTTCAGTCTTTTATCTTTTTTTTTTTTCATTTCGATTTGGTCCTTTATTTAATTTTAAGTAAACAATTTGATCTTTTATGTTTTAAAATATTAACAATGTTATCATTTTTACAAAAAATTATCAAAATGTTCAAACAAAACTCATAGAATTAATTATTATCTTCAAGATAATGCAAATTTCATCAAATTTATAATTCAAATAAACTCATATTTTTATTATTTATATTTTTAAATTTTTGTAATAAAATTAAATAAAAGACCAAATAAAATGAAAAAGATAAAAAATTAAAATATTATCTAAAATTAAATTAAAAGATTTCGAGTAAGTATGTCTACAATAGACGCCTCTCGAATAATGTATGTATCACACAAAGAAAACCCATGAGAAGGTGTTCTTGTTAAGCTAGTGTGATTCTCATCCTGTTGCAAGCATCTCAATTCCTCATGTTGAACAGGATATAGTTTAAAAGAAACTATGAGGGATTTGAATTAGGGATATAGTCTTGGTCACTTGGAGTGGGACCAGATCTCGAGGGATTTGAATGGAATTATGTGCTAGTTTTGGCTGCATATGCATAATAAAATACTTAACCAAGTCTAGCCTTATCTTTTCTCTTTAAATATTACAAGGTTGATTTAGTTTAATATTATCACAAATGTACAACATTAACTTTAAAGGATCTACTAAAAAAAACTTCAAAGTTGTTGTTATTATTAATATTATGGCTAAATAATATTTACGGTTCTTTAATTTAATTTTAGTTAATATTTTAATAATTCATTTTTTTAATTTAATTATTTATTTTAATTTTAAGCGATAATTTGATCTTTTATATTTTAAAATGTCAACAATATTTTTATTTTTTATAAAAATTTAAAATTTTCAAACAAAAATCATAAAATTAATTATCATCTTCAATATAATGTAAATTTCATCAAATTCATAACTTAAATATTTAAATAAACTAATATTTTCATTCTTTATTTTATGAATTTGATGTTGTTGGAGATGAAAATATGAGTTTATTTAAATATTTGAGTTATGTATTTGATGAAATTTGCATTATATTGAAAATGATAATTAATTTTACGAATTTTGTTTGAAAATTTTAATGAATTTTTTAATTTTTGGAAAAAAAATGATAACATTGTTGACATTTTAAAACATAAAATATCAAATTGTCTGAAATTAAGTTAAGGGACTAGAGATACTATTTAGCATGTTATTATTGTTCTTGCTGCTGCAGTGTGTTTTATTTTATACAATGCGTATTTAATTTTATTGATAAGACATTTTTAAAATGAATGTTTATTATAAAGAAATAATAATTAATAAAAGTAAACTTTCAAATATATTATAATTTTTTTGACATTTTTATTATTTTTGAAAACGTATACAAGTTTTCATTTTTTAAATATATTTTTCTTTATAACAAATATTAATTAAAAAAATATTTTGTCAAAAATAAAGGAAAACTTATAATTACAACCCAAAACTGGTGCCATGGAACGAGGGTAGGCACTAGGCATAAATCACAACTTTGTGAGTATTCTACCCTACACATAGATCTTAACCTATCGTTGTTTAATCAAAGATAATTTTACTTTTTTAATTATTTATCATAAATTTTAAAATTAATAATTTTAGAAGTTTTAAATTTTTGAAATAAAACTACATTTTGAATATTTTGAAAATTTTTAAATCCGGAAAATTTTAGAAGTTTCTAAATATGGAAAGTTTCAAAAAAGTTTCTATTTCGAAAGTTTCAGATTGCTTGAAATTTTCTATTTCAAAATATTTGAATTGTTCGAAATTTTTAAAATTTTGAAAATTTTCATTTTGAAGGTATGAAAAATTTGTGTATCACTAACTTTTTTTTTTATTTACAAAATTTGAAAATATTCGAAAGTGGGAGTAAAAAAATGAGTGGTAAAAAATAGAAGATTTTATAAAAAATTAAAAAAAAAAATATATTTTTATATTAATCGAAGGAAAGACACATCTATGTGTAGAGGTGCATGGTAGAATACTCTTATCTTATTTTTTTGCATTTTCAAATATTGGCTTGCCTACTTAAAATCCAGGTGACACAGTTTTCGCAGTTGGGCTTGGGCTAAAATGAAAATGCTCTTTCTAGATTCACCTTTCTCTTTTCTTGTTAATTTTTTTCTTCTTTTTTATTCAGTTTTGAAGTTTTATTCGAAATGAAAAGTAGCATATATTCCTTTTAATTTCTTTAAATATTAAGTCTCTAGTAACATATTTTTAACTAAATAATATAAACTCTATATTTTGAAATATTTTCAACTAAATTGTATTGGCATCAAAGTTGGTTAACAAAATTTCAAGCTCGGGACCAATTAAACTTTTTTAATAAAGTTTGAGTTATAAAAAATTTGAAGACTCAACTATATCTATCACCTATTATTTGCATTTCTTCTCTCACTCTTCATATTATCAAATACACAAAAATATATAAATAGACAGTGCAAATATGTAAAATATATGCTTGAATTAGTCAATTTGAACAAAATTTAGAAATTTTTTAAAAGACTTTGGATGAGAGAAAAAAATTTCTTTAATTTTATTTATTTATTATTTATATGTGTATAACTTGTTCATTTTCTATTTTGTGACGCCAAAACTTCAAATGTACACTTTATACACTTCAACATTATCAGCTAATTTTTTCAATTACGCCACCTAAAACTTATGATCCTTGCACAATTTAATCTAACCAAACCTGTTAAACTTAATTTTGAGAAAGAAGAGTATGAAAATCCCATCAAATCAAATAAATATATAAAGGCATCAATAGCCTCTCATACAAAATCATATATAATGATGTTTCAATAAGTAATTATTTGAATTATTCATATTAGCCATCTTATGTGAATAAATAACATCATATTCAAATTTTATAAAACTATTTTTTCAAATAGATGCAATTCAACCTAGGTCCAGTTTTATGAACCAAGCTGTTGAAAATCTATATCTTCTATCAAATACTTAACCATCACTTACACAACAGTTTGTGATGATTCAATAAAATCTAAATCTTCTTAAAAACCTATGACAATGTTTAGTATAATGCTAAATTTACTCTAAGCTGATGCACATTTTGCCTCTTCACTCAGAAATGAAAACTTCTTCAACTCACCCCGCTTTGATCCACCGTGACAAAAACATTAGCAACAACAGCTTCATTGGTTTGAATCACAACTTTATTATCCGAAACATTCCTCAAAGCATGATTAGGAAAAGTAGTTCCTACAGAACTTAATGAGTACTGAACATTTTTAATAAGATTAGGAAATATAAGAATGTTATTAAAATCAACATTCCATAAACTTCCATTCCCTTCCATACTCATTTTTGCAACTGTAGCCTTTAATTTCATTCCCCTTACAATGTTCCTATCAACAACAACTTGATCTATTTCATGAAAATTACTGTTATTTGATTCATCCAAATGAACAATTTCAACACCTTGATTTGAACCAGAGAACATGTTATCAACAATAGTAACACCGTTAACAACACCATGGATAGATTTGAAGACAATATTAGCATCACCAAGGAAGAAGGTACTTGAAATATGAAGTTGAACAGGATCTTCAGCAACAATGCTTGTGTAATCCATATAAGAATTCACAATCCTTGTTTGAGTTAAACCAGGAAGTTGCAAATAAATTCCAGTGCCACCAAAACCAGTGGCTTTATTGTAACAATGTATACCAGAAAATGTGTTGGCTTGACCAGTAACCAAGATTCCAATATCAGCAGAGAAAATCACAACATCTGTGACAGCATTATCATTACCTTGAAGGTTTATTCCTATGCCTGTGAAGTTTCTTTCTTGTTGATCGCCGCCGGCTGTAATATGCTGACCAATGAATGAGTTTCTGATGTATGTTTCATGTCCACTTTTTACTAATATTCCATTTGTTGTGAAATGTGTAATGTAACAATTCTCTATGTTTGTTCTAACTGAATTTATTACTGAAATTCCTCCTCCTCTATACTTTGAATCCAATAACAGGTCTTTCAGAGTTATGTACTCAAAATTGTAGGATGATGAAGATGAATTTGATGAGGGTGATAAATCAATAATGTACCCTTCTTCAGGAAAATTATCTGAGGCTTTTATTGTTCCACCATGTATCTGTTTTTTCATCAATTAAAACAATAAATAAATCAATTTGGCCTGTCAAATATTTTGATTTATTTTGAATGCTGTATTGAGTAAACAAATAAAAAGTGTTAGTTTGGTTTGGCTTGACTTTTCTAATATCTTAATAAGGAAAATACTTTTCTAATATATGAATACAAAATAGTCATACTTATTTTGTTGATCTAGTTATACCAACTGCTTCGCCACCATGACTAACTTATACTAAATTGTGACTACTAATTTCTCTCAAAAATCAAATCAGGCAATAAAGTCTTAAAACACTGCCAATTGTCAAAAAATAATGAAGGGTATGTAAACTTTGGTAGATACTTCTCATATAGTAAGCATCAAGTATATTGTTCAAAAAGCAACATTTCTTCCTATTGAAATGCAGCAAAGTTGAAAAAAACTCCTGAGGAATTTCCCTCCTATGTCATCTTACTAGGCTGGAGAACTAGTCTCTGCTGTTGTACGCAGAGATATTCGGATACCATTACTCATGAAAAATTATGTGAATGTAAGTTATCAAATTAAGAGTTTGTGCAGGCATATACCATGAGGTTTCCAACACCGGCTTCCGGCAACTTGATTGACCTGCTGATCAAGTAATTTCCACCTTCAAGATTGATCTGTGCACCTCCAAGGTTTCTTATGCCTTCCATCAAATGTTCTTCACTTAGACCATTTGCTGCATCTGCTATGGCTGCAAGTATTGCATCTGTGCTATCTGAAGTCCCTGTTGGGTCTGCACCATAAGATGTCACATGGTATTCTTTTGGATTGTTCATACCCTATATCACATAAAAACAAAACATCAAGCATTTGATACTTTTTCCCTATGAAAAATGGACTCAACTAAAGGCGAAACTATGAATCACAGACACAAACACTAGACACATATACTAACAAGTTGACACCGATAATAATTTGAAAAATTGAATGTATCTACGTGTGAGTGTCGTGTCAATGTTAAACACTAACCGATGTCGGACAACAGACACATATTATGATTGAATTACCTCAGTTGGCTGAGAAGAAGGAGAAGGTGAGAAGGATGATGAAGTTGTTGAAGCAATGGAGTCATGTCTTGTTAAAGATGTCTTAAATGAATGCAATCCACGTATTGCATCATGATAGTTTCCCTTAGAAATTGTCCTAGAAAGCATATTCTCACCATAAACACCAATTACAATGAAACAAGATACCCCAAGAAGAAAGGAACATACAATAGATTTTCTTGTCATATTTGTGACAAGTTTTTGAGGTTCTAAGGTTAGTGTGAAGCTGTTGTGGAAAAGAATTCTAGGTGAGTGTCCATTTAAATAAGGTTATGAGAGGGAGAGACATGGAAAGAAGTGATGTTAACTAAGATTTGATAAGAAAAGGTTTAGAGACATTTTGATATTGGATCATACACATAACACCTTCTATGATCATTTTAGATTATGTAACCTTTTTTTTTTTAATAATTTACCATGACCTCACATAAAAGTAAGCAGTTACCAACTTCTTACTTTTGGGACCTTAATTTACTTTACTATATAGTTTGACATATTCCAAAGGGGTAATTAGATTGGATGCTTCATAATGGTAAATCAGGACAAAAATATTATTTGGTGGGTATCTACTTATTTATTGCTTAGATGGATATAATTTTTAAGTCTTTTGATTTTTACAGGCTGGGGCTCATCAAATAGGCATGATTAAATTGGAAAGTTATTTATGGGACCATTAGGTAGACATGATATATAAATATTTGAAATTTGGAAGACATGGTACGCCTTTAAATTATATTAGCAATCCCCCCCAATTTTATTAAATTTTTCAAGAATAATGAAACTCTAACAACTAATCAAATTCATCGAAATCTAAATGTCATTGTATTCACAATTTTGTAATTTTTTTAATTATACAATTAAATTATAATTGGCTTAAATATTTGATTCAATTTTCGTATAATTTTTTTTTTTTTAATTTAAATCATGTAAGTTTAATTTAGTTTTATTTAAAAGTATATGAAAATTTGACATATACTTGATTCATATGATTTATTATCTGATAATTTCTCAAGCTTTCATATACTTGATAATAATTATAACTAGATCTCAATCCACATATTACGCGGGTGTCTTGATATTTATTTTTAAAAAATTAGTAACCATTAGAAATTATATGGTATATATAATTTATAAGTCTCCTGTAGAATTAATCATTTATAAGTCTCATTTTTCATTTTGTTTCGTGAATTAACACTCTTATTCAACAAATATTATATCTTAGTAGCATAAATGCAATTACTTAGATATCAAATCAACCACAATAGTTATATTTATAATTTTATTGTACACAATTCTATTTATAAATATCATCTCAAAATAATAATAGTTAATTAGATGTATGAATTATAAGAAAGAAAATTGACAATAAAGTGCTACCCACGTCACAGAAGAATAACTTGAAAAACATTAAAAGTGACATTAGCATATATAAAATTCACAAGGCAGCTAAATAAATTAACAAATGGATGAATTATTTGAATTGATAGTAGGAAGAACTTTTCTTTCTACGATAATAAGATATCTTAAAGGAAAAAGTTTGAACTAAAACAAATGTATAACATAAGTGCAACTTAAAAAAAAATATTAATTAAATTCAATTATGAAAATTGTGCATTTAGAATAGAATAATTATGGAATATGGTAAATACTTTGTTTTCATTGTATTAGTGTGAAAAGCAAAATCACTCTTCAAGATAAGTATTTCCCTCGTCTCATTTAAATATCTCCTTTAAAATGTGTACAATTCTTTAGCAATTGATTAGTTGATTTGATTTCAATGATAAAATGTTTCATTTGCTCAAATATTTTTATTAATTGCAATTAGTGAAATTTTTTGATAAGTTGAAATATAATAAATAAAAGTATTAGTGAAAAAAAATAATTAATACTGTATTGGTATTGTAAAATGACAAATAATTTGAGATAAAAAGAAATGACAAATGAGGTATTTAAAATGAGATTGAGGAAATAATTGTTTCCTCGTAAATTTGACTTGTCATAATGGAATAACAATTTATAAACGTGTGATAAATCTAAAATATTTGGTTAAAACCTAATTTGTAGCTTCCATCTGTTCATCGTCACCTCACATGTCTCTTGTGTCAGCAGATCTTTTTTGTTGAGTTATATGAGCCAAAAACAATAAATATAATGTCACTTATGATTCAATTATAACGCAAAAAGAAATATTTGAAATTTTGATTTTGAGGGTGTAAAGTTAAAAACATGGATTAAATGTTTCAAATTATCATGTAGACATATGTGTTGTTGTTATTATTCCTTAATTGGATATTGTAAATGAAAGATTTTTTTAATATTGATATTGTAAATGATAGATAAAATAAAAATTATGTAACTAAATATTAGGAATAAAATGGAACACGCATTTACAATGGCTAGCAATCCCCTGTGAAAAAAAAGATGGGCATGAAGGGGAAAAATATACCAAAGTCAGTTACTTAAATAAATATAAGCATTAGTAGCATTTCATCAAACACCAGAAAAGTATTTTTTTTTTTTAACTCAAATTAGAGAGAAAATTAGCGTAAACAATGCTTCATGTCTCCAGGTTGTGGTATCATATCTTCTTGAATCTTGGTTCAGCAAACAAAAATTGGACTTACATGAAAATGATTACGGAATAAATTCACATTTAATAACTGATAAATAGATACTAGAGAAACGTTTATTGCATTATGAGCTATTATTAATGTTTTTTATTGTTGAATTTTTATTTATTGATGAAATAAAATTGTGTAGTATATGAAGAATAAAAAGAGAAGATATTTTAGCTATGACAACTAAGTAAATAAGTAAGGTGACACAAATAGAGTTATGTGACATAAAATGTGATTGTGTCAAATGAGTGGTTTGAGTGTCTATTTTAATATATTATAATAGATATGTGTGAAGTTGACAAGTCAAGTTGTATACAAGTTGAAATCTTGCTAACCAAACTCATAAACCTCCAATTGGGAGAATACTTTCCTTATAAATTACTATATGACAACATAATCAATTTCAGAAAATTTGAAGTATAACATACGGTTTGTTGAATTGAACATCAATAATTGATATCGACATAAATGAAATGAATTAGATTTTTTTATTATTGATATTGTAAATAAAAGACAACATAAAAATTATGTAACTATATATTAGGCATAAAATGGAACACGCATTTCCAGTGGCTAGCAATCTCCTGTGGAAAAAGGAAAAGAAGATGGTCGTGAAGGAGAAAAATATACCAAAGTCAGTTACTCAAATGATATAAATATTAGTAGCATTTCATCAAACACCACAAAAGCAATTTTTTTATACTCAAATTGGAGAGAAATCAGTTACTCAAATGATATAAATATTAGTAGCATTTCATCAAACACCACAAAAGCAATTTTTTTATACTCAAATTGGAGAGAAAGTTAACTAAAAAATGGTTCATGTCTTGAGGTTGTGGTATGTGTCTTATTGAATGTTGGTTTAGCCAAAAAAAATTGAACTTATTTTGGAAATGGTTACGAAATAAATTCACATTTAATAAATGATAAATAGATGATAGAGAAACATTTATTGCATTATGAGCTATTATTAATATTTTTTTATTGTTGATGAAATGAAATTGTGTAGTATATGAAGAATAGAAAGAGAAGATATTCTAACTATGACAACTAAGTAAATAAGTGAAGTGGCACAAATAGAGTTATGTGACATAACATGTAAATAAGTCTGTTTTAATATATTATAATATTATGTGACATAATATTCATCTCCAACAACATCAAATTCATCGAATAAAGAATAAAAATATAAGTTTATTTAAAGATTTAAGTTATGAATTTGATGAAATTTGCATTATATTGAAGATGATAATTAATTTCATGGGTTTTGTTTGAAAATTTTGATGAATTTTTGTAAAAAAAAAAAAAGGATAACATTGTTGACATTTTCAAACATAAAAGATCAAATTGTCACTTAAAATTAAAATAAATGACCAAATCAGAAAAAAAAAATAAAAAAAAAATAAAAGACTAAAATGTTAACTGAAATTAAATTAATGGGCCGCTTGTGACATTTAGCCGTCAAAAGAAGAATAAAAAAATAATAGTACTCTAGATAAAGAGTAAAATAAAAATAAAAATAATGATCATATAAAAATCAATGCTTACAAATATATCTCAAATCAATGATTGCAAAGTATATATTGTATTTATTGCAAAGTATATATTGTATTTTTTATAAGAAGAAAATATTCTATAATGATTGAATGTTTAAAACAAAACAAAATGTATATAAATCACTCATCTTTTTTTTAATAATATTTTTTGAGTTAAAATCACTCATTTGATTTAAATCTTTTTAATTGTGTATACATACACTAACTCATCTTTTTTTAATCATAGTTTTTAGAGTGAAAATCACTCATTTTATTATAATTTTTTCCATTCCACTTATTCTTTTGTTATACAACCACTATTTTTATAAACTAAAAAACTTACAAATTTGAAATCTTTTTTTCGATCGATCAGATTAATATATTTATAGACCATAAATATCACCTTCAAACTTTAAAAAACAATTTATACTAAAAGAATATTTTAAAAATTACATTCGTTTAAAAATTACATCCGTGCAACGTGCGGGTTATATTATGTTTCTACTTCGGTTATAGAAAACAAGTTCAACCATTGAATTACCTTATAGTAATCTCTAACATGGTCTCATAACTAAAATTATGAGAAGTCATTAAAAAAGTGTCAATATTGATGACCGATACTTGAAAGGGCTAGTTGGAATAACCTCGAATTCTTTTGTAGTAGGATTATAAAATACACATATCGGGCATTGGCCCATCTCTTGTGCGAGCAAGACAAAGAGTTCCATCGAATTCTTTATATTGTTGTGTTTGCAATTTTTTATATGTTTAAGTTGCATACTTCCAACTAGAAATTCAATATATAATATAGATTTTGGTCAAGCTCTACCATGGATCACATATCCATGGGTGTGTGGGTAAATTTTTTCGTACGTAGTTTTTCCCTAATAGTGATACAAGAGATAATGTTTTAGCATGACCAAATTAGAGCGTATGGTTTGACCAAGCGACCAACTCATAAAGAAAATTTAAGTTCGATGAAATTTATGGTTGATCCGTGCAGAGATCATTGTATCAAAAGATACGATGTAGAGATCAAGTGGATTGTTCTCTTAACTTTTGCTAATGGTGGTACCAGACATGAGTACCATCACCGTTCCATACTCATAGACAAACATTGAGATCATAGTTATGACGAGGGGGCATACTTAAGATTTATGTTCGGAGTGGATTTTTGTTTTAAGCAATTTTAACTTTGAGTTTTTCAGTTTTGAATTTTTAATTGTGAGTTGAATTTCAGTTTTTTTTTTTAAAAAAAAACAAAAAATTAAATCATTCTTTCTACTTCGTTTCATTATAAATTCACTAAATATAAAATAAATAAATAAACATTTTTGAATGTAGTAATTGCCGAAAGGAGCCTTAAACTTTAAGTCTTTTGTAAGTATGAATGGTATAAACATGACACATGTTTTTCCATGTTTTTTTTCATCCTATTTTTTTATTTCAATTGAAATGTAAAATTGAGTGATTCTAAATATGCAAACTCTAAAACACCCACATTGTTTACCTTCACAAGACACTACCAACAAAATTATACCTATTTAAATGGAAGTTCACTTTATTTGTATTTGCACCTTATTATTCATTGTTAATTGCTTGAGTTATTTGTTGAGTCTCTTCACATATAAAAAATGTTGTGTTTCATGCTTTTATTTTATTTTATTACTAGTTAGCACAAACAATGGTGCTTATGACTATTACAAGCTAGTCTAACAATGACCAACAATCTATTGTGCACAACCAACTTTAAAGTTTCTATAGAAACTCAATACACCAATCAAATTTATTGTTCAAGGGTTGTGGCCTTCAAATCACATTAGATCTCAACCAATTTCTTGCTCATAATTTCCAATAGTATCAAAAGTGAGTTTACATATAGTTAACTTGTGTTGTCATTTATTTATTACTACTGAATATTCAATATATAATTTGTTTTTCGGGTGTAATTGTTGAATATTCAATATATAATTTTTTTTTTCCGGTGTAATTGTTGGACATTTGAAGACTCAACTTGAAGCATGGTACATGCTCATCTATGACACATAACCCACTAGAATATTTATCCCTTGCATTGTAAAAAAAAAAACATAAAATATTACCTATCTTTGCAAGAGCCATCATTGTTTCTCATCCAAAAAAAACTTTTTTAAAAGATATGAATTTTTCTTTGCATCATGTATAACCTCAACTTTCTTATAACCTCAACTTTCTTGTGTGCATAATGCAAAGAAAAATTAATATCTCTTAAAAATAAAACTTTGCTTAGACCGAACTTGAGCTACTTTCATTAATTGTAATCCTTTAAATAATTGTATATATATTTTATCTTTACAAAAATTGTTAAAAAGTAAAACATTATCCCATGTTTGTACCCAGAAAAGCTTATACCATGTTGAATGTTATTTGATGCTAACATGTCCTATCATAGTATTTTTTTTCTTATGATACGAAGAAATATTTAGGCGGCTTGATAAAAACATATAATATATTGCTCTCTAGTTATCATTTTATTTATTATCTATGTTATGTGAAGAGATGTAAAACACATGTAGTATTGTATCATATAAAAGTCACTAGTCTTACAATATAAATTCAAAAAATCAAAACCCAAGACAATAATATTTTCTTCCAACAACCATTGTGGAATGACAAACGACCTTCATAAATCCACCTTTTAACATTTGCAACCAGAAGAACAAACCAACCTCTTATAGAGCAAGTGTGCTATCTGAGTGAAGTCAAGATGCATGTAAGTGTATTACTATTTTTCAAAGTGTAATTAATCAACACTCAATTGATAAAGAATATAATGGTTGTTCATAAGGTTAAGGTTATTGTAGCTTCTCATGCTTCAAACATGAGAGAGAAAATTCATCAGCTGTAAATACTAAACATACAAGGGAATGAGAAAATTTGTCAAAACTTGCTCCATTCATTTGGAACATATAGAGCATTCTTCGATTCTCTAAGGACCTATAAGAGAATTTAAGCTCCATGAAATTTATAGTTGATCTATGCACGGATACTTGTATGAAAAGTCTTTTGACAATATAAAGATCAAGTGGAGTGTTTTGTTGGTTTTTGCTAATGGTAGTATAAGACATGGGTATCGTCACCATTCAATATTTATAGATAAACATTGAGATCATAGTTATGCTGGGGGAGCATACTTTACATCATGTTTGAGGTGAATTTTGGTTTTATGTTATGAAATTTTCAAAAACTAAAATCAATTTGAATTTTGAGTTTTTAGTTTTAAATTTTAAATTTTGATTTTCAATTATGAGTTGCATTTCAATTTTTTAATTTGTTTTGAATTAAATCATTAATTTTTATTTCATTATGAATTCATCAAATATAAAAAAAATTATTACATAAAAATAATTATGAACCAAAAAAAGTTAAAAAATTATTTATTTTAAAATCATTCAACTAGTATAAAATTATAATTTATTTATAATAATTTTAACGATAGTAGTTGAATGATAGTTGATGGTTAAATATGAAATATGGTCAAACTCATTCATAGATGATATGTATATAGAAGTCTCCTTAAATTAATGATTCATATTATATGCACATGCATGACCAATCATATGTGGTTAATAATTTCAATAATTAATTTTGTCATTTTACCAACTTTTTACTTTATATTAGCCAAATTTTGTATGCACTCACTATTTACATTCTTATATTCTAATGTTGTATATATAATTAAGAATTTAATTTGTATATACGACAAGTGTAAATAGTTTTTATCCCGTCAAACAATCACAACCATTAGATTATTAGAGTTGTTCGATGTTTAGCATAATTAATCATCTCTAAAGTCATGTTAATGAAGTGTTATGATGTGTTAATATTGTAAAAAATATTATACTATATTGTATGCCAATTAAACTCTTGATTAAAAATATGTTAAATAAAAAATGATAATTTTATTAATTTACCTTAATCGACTATTGTTAATTTCCATTATCATAAACAATACCGTCCCCTTTTGTTCGTTTTTTAATGCATTAATGTATGTTAGTCTTAAACGATCATTTGTATGTATGTTTTTATTTTTATTCTAAATAAAACTCGTAACCCGCACGGAAACAACGATTTTAATAAATAAATTATTATATTAGTTTATATATATATATATATATATATATCAAATTTTATAAATTTTATTTTATTGATATTAAAAAAATAAGTTGACTTAAAAAAAATACTTTAAAATAAAAAAATTAAAAAAAAAATCTAATTATAACTTAACTTAAAAACTACTTTCTTATATGTTCAATGTTATTGATGAAAAGTATGACTCCAACACCATGCCTTATTTTTGAATTCTACAAAGAATCTTATTTCTTTCCAAAAAACTTATTACAAAATAATACTTTTAATTTTAAACAAATAAAAACAATAATTATTAAAAAATATTAAATAATTAGATTAGATTAAATAAGAATTTTTAAAATAATGGACATGGACATATATAAAATAAGTAAAATAAGTAAATGTAAAGATGAGTAAGTAACTTAATAATGAATTTTTATTTTTATTATTCAGCCTTTGCTGTATAAGTGGGCAAAATATCTTTCATTTTAGTACTACTCACAAAATACTAAAGAAAAATAATTTGCGTGATATTTAATAATAAATTTAGAATATAAAATGTATAGTATAGTAGTTTTTAAATTTGATAAAATAGTGTTTGAAATCGATGAAGTGAATTGTTTCTTTAATTCCTACATAAATTTTATATTTTCTTAAATAAATTATTATTTTTCTCTTCAATATTCTGAAAATTTAATTGAATTCATGGCTATAAATAAATTTTATATTTAATTAAATAAATTATTTATTAGACAACTTATAATCAAAATTATTAGGACGGGCAACAATTATTTAAGACAAATCTTGAGAATAGAAATATAAATATACAAATGTACAATTTGTTAACTATTTATGAGTGAATTTAAAATCGGAGTTATTAAGACAAATGTCATATAAGATGATAGAAATATACATATACACATACAAAATTAAGAAACATAAACAATACAAAATATATATATGCATAACAAAACAATATAAATCTTAATTCGATAAATAAAAGCTCACGAATATTAATCTCAGTACTATCTCCATTACATAAAAGTTTTGTTTAAAGTTGAGGAGATCAAGACAAAAACCACATTCGCACACCTCTAACAACCAAATTCCATGACTCATTTCTTGGAGAAATTGATGCAACAAAATATGATTTTTGTTCCAGACATTGGATAAAGATGAATAAGAAAGCTTTGATAAAGAAAGCTTAAAAGAATTGTGTATACATAGATAATATGAATGATATTTATAAGGGAGACGCAAGAAATGAGAAAGTACCAAAGATAGACGGTTAACGGAGTATTAAAAGAATTCGTAAAATAAAATAATTTTTTTAATTAAATTAATTTGAAGCGGGTGGTTGCTAAAGTAGTGTTTAAAAAACAATTACAAAAACTGTGAAGTCGTGGTGTTAGTGACTGTATTTTGCTGTTATTCTTCTTTTTTAACTGGCCATTAAATTCTCAACAGTTAAACCTCAAATAGTGGTGTAGTGTATTTTTAATCCATTCTTTTTAATTTTTATTCTTTTATTTTTTTAATTGGCCACTAACTTTTCAACTGACGCATGTACAAAGTCGTGTAACATAAGTTTAATTTTATTCTAAAAAAAGAGATATTATATTGTATAGATTACCTTTCAATTGACCACTCAATTCTCAACCGTGAAATATGAAATGTCAGGTCGTGCATTATATTTTATTTTTAATTGGTCATTCACTTCTGCATTTCGAAGTTTTATTTTTGTCTTAAAAAAATCTTTTATTTTTAATTTATTTTTTAATTGGCCATTAACTTCTCAACGGATACATGAAAAAACTGTAAGTCGTGGTGTATTGTATTTTATTTTTAATTTTTTAATTGACCATTAAATTGTACGGTTTTTAATTCATTCCTTTTATTTTTTTAATTGGCCATTAACTTCTCAAGAATAAACACGTATTATTTCTATTAATAGAAACTTATATTTTCTTAACACTCTAGTTTGTTGACACATGTCAAACTTGCCAATTTATCATGTTTGCTTTATTATAATGTAAAGATGAATTGGTGTGTTAGTGAACAATTGTTTTGACAGTACGTTAGTAAACAATTAAGAAATATTTTTATTGGCTTCGTCCCATATGATAACAAATAATTGACTTAGTCCTAAACATACAATAAATAGTTTAGAGCAACAATGGTGTAAAACAATCAAAATTTAAAATATAAGTAAATAAATAAATGATATTTATGAAAAATAAAATTAGTTTCATTGTATGTTGGCGTATTTAAAATTTTAATATTTTCCTAAATCTCGATGTTGATAATTAATTATATCATTAATTATAATAAATATTCATATTTGTATTTTATTTATTTTTAGAGTGAAAAGTGATTATATAGTCATAATGGAAAAGTTATATATCAACACTCAGTGCATTACTTGTATAACGCGAGGGTCACCATTTTTGATTAATTAGAGAATAACAACACCATTAATTAACAATGTCGCAGATGAGAGAAAGAAAAAATCACTACCAAATTTTTTGTAAATCATTAAAATTTATAAAGGCAAATGCGTAGTATATACTGCTGAAAGTTATCAACAAAAAATAAGAAAAGAAGTTTAAATGATCGTATAATCTTTGTCAATTTAATGTAGATTGTCTAGAATTTGCACATTTGTTTTCTCAAGCTTTTGTAAAATTTTAATGTTAAGAATTAGAAAACATAGCATTGTGGATAATTAAATTTTAAATCAACTTTTTGATTAAATCTAATAAATTTTATTTTATTAAATCCCTCTTATTTTAGTTCTTTTGAATTGACAATTTTTTTGTTGTTGCTAGTTTCACTTGTATGAATTCAAGTGAAAAAGTTTGAGTCCAGTTACACATTGAAGTTCAATGGACAAATAGTTTATATTTTAGAGGTATTTATTGTACAATCTATATGACTTAGGAATTATCTACCTTTTTAGCTGATTTAGATAGTCTATTTTTTAGTGTTTGAGAAGCCACTAAACAATTCTTTGGTTCATGTTAGTTGAAGGTATGCTTAATTTGTTGGAAAAACCTTAATAACGTTGTGCTCAACAATCCATGTCAATTACATGATGAATAGCCAAAGGCGGAAGCATACCTGTGGGAATTGCCATTAATGAAATCGTGAGATGATGATGATAGAGCCAATGGGTTGGGTGATCTTCCTCAGCAAAACACCCTGAATACCTTGCTCTCTTGATGGGGATAGAGAGAACCAGAGAATTTTCTCCTTTAGGGTTTTGAAACTGAATAGTCTTGTTGTGTTTGCCTTGGGGACCATTACCCCTATATATAACTATTATTAGTTATATCCCAAATTGCAGTATTTCCAATTCAGCCCCTCATTAAATTAGAAACTGCCTGGTATCTACACTATTAATTTTCATAACTATTATGCTCTTTAGCCATAAACTATTATATATTATTTGACCCATAGTTTATTGGCTAATTATACAATGACCCTAACACACTTTATTAATTAATTACATATGTGACCCATAAATCTTACAATCTCCCACTGGTCACACATGTATCCTTAGGAGTGTGTTAGACTTTATGACGTCAAAAATGTCATTATAATTACCTTGAGTATAATCCAAATTGTCCCGTCCATTAATCATATCAGCACATGGAACCAAAGAGGCTTTCGTCATAATAAGCATAACTAAACCCATCAATGATCACCCGTACTGACACAACTAAATGACATAGACCCATTATGAAAAGTGTAGCATGAAAATTACATGAAGTTGGTCAATGCATGTCAATTTTCAACTGGTCCTACTTTATCGAATGAGATCATACCATAACTTAAATGTACAAAGTAACCAAAAACTGAATACTTTAAACTTTATTTCTGATCAGAAAGTCCAAATACAATGTATTTGTACTTTACAATTAAACATAGAACATGAATTACATAATGGACGAAACTCCCACTAAAATCAAGATTCCTCAAACTGTAGCACACCCATGTGAGCAGTATGCTCATGAAAGACCTTGGGTGGTAGACCTTTAGTGAGTGGATCCGCAATCATGGAGTTTGTCCTTAAGTGTTCTATGGATATCTGTCCACTTTGTACCTTCTCTTTAACAACTAGGAACTTAATGTCAATGTGCTTTGACTTGGTTGAGCTCCTATTATTGTTAGAATACAGGACTGCTGATCTATTGTCACAATACAACTTGAGTGGTCTTTCAATCCCTTCAACTATTTGCAGCCCCGTGACAAAATTTCTCAGCCAAATGCCCTGGTCAGATGCCTCATGAATTGCTACGAATTCTGCTGCCATGGTTGATGAAGCAGTAAGACCTTGCTTGGCACTACGCCAAGAAACTGCTCCACCAGCTAACAGAAAGACATAGCCTGAAGTTGATCTTAAGCTGTCTTGGCATCCCGCAAAATCCGAGTCAGAGTACCCAGTGATCTCTAACTGGTCTGACCTCCTATATGTGAGCATGTAGTTTCTTGTTCTCTTCAAATATCTCATGACCCTCTTGGCTGCTTTCCAATGGTCAAGACCTGGATTGCTTAAATATCTGCCTAAAATCCCTACTATGAACGCTATGTCTGGACGCGTACATACTTGGGCATACATAAGACTCCCTACAGCTGAAGCATAAGGGATCTTTTGCATTTCTTGAATTTCCAAACTTCCCTTAGGGCACTGTTTGAGACTAAACTTGTCTCCCTTAGCAACTGGGGTGTCCCCTGGTTTGCAATCCTGTAACCCAAACCTTTTGAGAACCTTATCGATATAGCTCTTTTGTGACAATCCAAGAATACCTCGAGATCTGTCTCGGTGTATCTGAATTCCTAATACAAAAGAGGCGTCACCAAGATCTTTCATCTCAAAATGCTTTGATAGAAATTTCTTAGTTTCGTGCAACATGCCTATATCGTTAGTGGCAAGCAGTATGTCATCAACATACAAGACCAGGAAAATATGTCTGCTCCCACTGAACTTATGATACACACAATCATCAACTGTATTCATCTCAAAACCAAATGAGAGAATTACTTGATGAAATTTATGGTACCATTGACGAGAAGCTTGTTTTAGCCCATAAATGGATTTTCTTAGTTTGCACACCATATTCTTTGGGTCTCCCAACACAAAGTTTTCTGGCTGCACCATATAGATCGTCTCATCAATGTCGCCATTGAGAAAAGCTGTTTTTACATCCATTTGATGAAGCTCCAAATTAAAGTGAGCAACAAGAGCCATGATTATTCTTAAAGAGTCCTTCGATGAAACCGGAGAGAAAGTCTCTTTATAATCAATCCCTTCCTTTTGAGTATAACCCTTAGCTACAAGACGTGCCTTATATCTCTCCACATTACCATTGGAATCCCGCTTGGTTTTAAAAATCCATTTGCAACCAATGGGTTTCTTTCCTTCAGGTAATGGGATAAGTTCCCAAACTGAATTGTCTTGCATAGACTTGTACTCCTCATTCATTGCTTCGATCCACTTATCTGAACGAGAATCTTGCATGGCTTGATGAAAGTTGACTGGGTCGTCTTCCGTCATGCCAACATTTTCCTCTACCTCATTGATAAATACTACATAATCATCCGAAATAGCATTTTTCCTTTCTCTAGTGGATCTCCGCAATGGAGCTGGCTCTTGAGGCACTTGTTCTTGAGGATCTTGAATTTGATCTGGATTTTGTTCTTCCTGAACAACCAGATCATCTTGAGTTTGTTCAATAATGGGAAAGTCAATTGGTGGAAGAATCAGTTCTGGAATTGTTACCGATTCTTCCTCAAAGACAAAATCTTTAACCTTAATCTTCCCCCCAAACTCAATATCCTCAAAGAACGTTGCCGTTCCCGTCTCAAAAATTGTTCTCAAATTAGGATCATAAAATTTATAGCCCCTTGATTTTTCTGAGTACCCTATAAAATAGCTGCTAATTGTTCGGGGTTCAAATTTCTTTTCATTCGGCCTATAAGGCCTTGCCTCAGCTGGACATCCCCAAACATGAAGGTGCTTCAGACTAGGCTTACGCCCAATCCAAAGCTCATAAGGTGTTTTAGCCGCTGCCTTAGTTGGTACTCTATTAAGAATGTATGCTGCTGTTTTTAATGCCTCTCCCCAGAGTGACTCTGGCAAGGTGGAATGACAAATCATACTCCTTACCATATCCTTAAGAGTCCTGTTTCGTCTTTCAGCTACACCATTCATGCTGGGTGACCCCGGCATAGTGTATTGTGGGACGATTCCACATTCCTCTAGGTATTTGGCAAATGGTCCCGGACGTTGTTCACCTGAACCGTCATATCTGCCGTAGTATTCACCACCACGATCAGATTTGACCTTTTTAATTCTTTTATTAAGTTGATTCTCAACTTCTGCCTTAAAGGATTTGAACACGTCTATTGATTGGGACTTTTCGTGAATTAGGTAAAGGTAGGCATATCTAGAATAATCGTCTATGAATGATATAAAATATTGTTGACCATTCCAAGAAGGAGTTGGAAATGGCCCACAGATGTCCGTATGTATCAATTCTAAGACGTCTGTAGCTCTATATGCGCCTAATTTCTTATCTTTAGTCTGTTTTCCTTTAATGCATGCTACACAAACGTTAAAGTCTGTGAAGTCAATGGAATCTAAAATTCCATCTGACACAAGTCGTTCAACTCTATTTTTAGAGATGTGACCTAGACGCTTGTGCCAAAGCACCCCTGAATTGAAATTGTCAATTTTCCGCTTAGTACCACGTGATTCCACATTCAAGGTTTCATTATAGTTAGCCACAGTTTCCAACAAATAAAGATTATCATAACCAGAAAGTAAACCGGTTCCAACAACATTCGAATTTAAAGACAAAGTAAATTCTTTATTCCCGAATGAACAATAATATCCTGATTTGTCCAAATAAGAAATAGAGATCAAATTCCGTCTAAATGACGGTACAACAAAAGTGTCTTTTAAATCCAAATAATGACCGGAACTTAATAATAATCTAAATTTTCCTATGGCTTCAACTTCTACCTTCTTCCCATCTCCTACATAGATCCATCTTTCAGTATCACTAGGCTTTCGGAAGTTCAGGCAACCCTGCATTGAAACACTGATGTTAGTAGTTGCACCAGAGTCTAACCACCAAGTGTTTCTAGGTACTGAAGCTAAATTAACCTCAGAACAGACCAAAGACAGAATCATACCTTTCTTAACACGCCAAGCGTGATATTTGGCACAATCCTTCTTCACGTGTCCAGAACTCCTGCAGAAGAAGCAGTTGTTATCCTTAGTCTGCTTCTTTTGTTCTGGACCCTTAGCAGCAGCTTTGTTCTTGGGCTCCTCAATTCTTTTCCTTTTGCCCTTGTCTTTAGAGATGCTAGTAAAGTGAGCACTTTCAGTCCTATCTTGCTTCAGCCTGTCCTCTTCTTGCACACATAATGAAATGAGCTCATTAAGAGTCCATTTCTCCTTTTGACAATTATAAGTCACCTTAAACTGACTGAATTGCGAAGGAAGAGACAGCAATACTAAATGAATGAGTAAGTCATCTGACAACTCAAGCTTTAGACCTTTAAGCTTAGAAGCAATGTTGGACATCATCATAATGTGCTCTCTTATATTTCCCTTGCCTTGATACTTCATGGAAATTAAATTCTGAAGCAAAGAACTTGTTTCAGCCTTATCACTTTTTACAAAGCGTTTTTCCATCTCAACAAAAAATTCCCAAATTCCCAAATTACAAACCCTAATTTTTCAAACACGTTAAAAATATGGATTCCATAATATATATATCAAAATTCCCAAATTCCCAAATTACAAACCCTAATTTTTCAAACACGTTAAAAATATGGATTCCATAATATATATATCAAAATTCCCAAATTCCCAAATTACAAACCCTAATTTTTCAAACACGTTAAAAATATGGATTCCATAATATATATATCAAAATTCCCAAATTCCCAAATTACAAACCCTAATTTTTCAAACACGTTAAAAATATGGATTCCATAATATATATATCAAAATTCCCAAATTCCCAAATTACAAACCCTAATTTTTCAAACACGTTAAAAATATGGATTCCATAATATATATATCAAAATTCCCAAATTCCCAAATTACAAACCCTAATTTTTCAAACACGTTAAAAATATGGATTCCATAATATATATATCAAAATTCCCAAATTCCCAAATTACAAACCCTAATTTTTCAAACACGTTAAAAATATGGATTCCATAATATATATATCAAAATTCCCAAATTCCCAAATTACAAACCCTAATTTTTCAAACACGTTAAAAATATGGATTCCATAATATATATATCAAAATTCCCAAATTCCCAAATTACAAACCCTAATTTTTCAAACACGTTAAAAATATGGATTCCATAATATATATATCAAAATTCCCAAATTCCCAAATTACAAACCCTAATTTTTCAAACACGTTAAAAATATGGATTCCATAATATATATATCAAAATTCCCAAATTCCCAAATTACAAACCCTAATTTTTCAAACACGTTAAAAATATGGATTCCATAATATATATATCAAAATTCCCAAATTCCCAAATTACAAACCCTAATTTTTCAAACACGTTAAAAATATGGATTCCATAATATATATATCAAAATTCCCAAATTCCCAAATTACAAACCCTAATTTTTCAAACACGTTAAAAATATGGATTCCATAATATATATATCAAAATTCCCAAATTCCCAAATTACAAACCCTAATTTTTCAAACACGTTAAAAATATGGATTCCATAATATATATATCAAAATTCCCAAATTCCCAAATTACAAACCCTAATTTTTCAAACACGTTAAAAATATGGATTCCATAATATATATATCAAAATTCCCAAATTCCCAAATTACAAACCCTAATTTTTCAAACACGTTAAAAATATGGATTCCATAATATATATATCAAAATTCCCAAATTCCCAAATTACAAACCCTAATTTTTCAAACACGTTAAAAATATGGATTCCATAATATATATATATATATATATATCAAAATTCCCAAATTCCCAAATTGAATCCTAAACATAGACAATAACCGAATTTCATCATGAATTAAACATGGTGGGCTCTGATACCAATTGTTGGAAAAACCTTAATAACGTTGTGCTCAACAATCCATGTCAATTACATGATGAATAGCCAAAGGCGGAAGCATACCTGTGGGAATTGCCATTAATGAAATCGTGAGATGATGATGATAGAGCCAATGGGTTGGGTGATCTTCCTAAGCAAAACACCCTGAAGACCTTGCTCTCTTGATGGGGATAGAGAGAACCAGAGAATTTTCTCCTTTAGGGTTTTGAAACTGAATAGTCTTGTTGTGTTTGCCTTGGGGACCATTACCCCTATATATAACTATTATTAGTTATATCCCAAATTGCAGTATTTCCAATTCAGCCCCTCATTAAATTAGAAACTGCCTGGTATCTACACTATTAATTTTCATAACTATTATGCTCTTTAGCCATAAACTATTATATATTATTTGACCCATAGTTTATTGGCTAATTATACAATGACCCTAACACACTTTATTAATTAATTACATATGTGACCCATAAATCTTACATAATTCATTCATATTATTTATATAATTTTTATTTTGTAATGAATTGTGGTCGAGAAAAGTACATTATATAATAATTGTATTCTTTCTCTATAATGCAATATAGGGGAATGAATGAATATATTAACTTATGATATAAAATGGTTAATTTGAAGTAATACTAAATTTGATTGAATGCATATGAAATAAACTATGAGCTTTGAATAAGGTAATATAAAATGGAATATGATATGTGCAACAATTGACACTTTGCTAAGATTAAACAAAATCATATTCACACATAGTGTATTTCGTCACAGTTTACTTTTTTTCATCCTATTTTATGTTCCAATTGAAGTGTAAAATTGAGTTATTTTAAATATGTAAACTCTCAAACATTCACATGATTCACGAGGTTAATACCTTCACAAGACACTACCTACAAAATTATGTCTATTTAAATGAAAGTTCACTTCATTTGTAATTGCACCTTATTATTCATTACTAATTGTTTGAGATATTTGTTGAGTCTCTTTACATATAAAAAAATGTTGTCTTTGATATTTTTTTACTGCTATTTTACAAACCAATAAGAATATATATTTTCACTTATATGCATGAGAAGTTTTTCACATATAAGTTACTTCTCCCTACATATAACTAAAATAATTGGTAACTAAAATGATGGCATTACAAGACATAGTCTTTATCTTCTTCCTCAACAACTTTCCAAAAACACATAATATTATAGTTTTCACCTTCTTCATCTACAATCTCAAAACATATACAACTTTCTACTTCTTTCAAATCAGAATTTTCCTTAACTTCATTTATGCTTCTCTTTCATCTCTCATTCAATTGACAACACACATTTGGTTGTCATTTATGGAAAGAGTTTGGCAGGATAAGCCTATATAATTATGGAAAGAGATTGACGATTCTTATTTTTTGTGTCATGCAATTAATGACTAAACACATATAAATTATTAAAAAAATTATTTTTATAAAGATTAAAAAAAAATTATTTTGTATTTGTCTCTTGCAATAATTTTTTTTTTAAAACAGCTCAATTATAAATAAATAAAAAAGTAAAACTTATAACAAGCAAATGAAAACTTTAAAAAATGATGAATTTAGAAAGAAAAAAGAAAAACGATTTTTACGAAAAACTATAACAAACGAAAACTAAAAAATAAACTTTTAATATTTAAGGATGACATAAAAGTCTATTAAAATCTCCACCATCCAGTAAAAAGGAGAGAAATGAAATAAAATAATAAATGCGATATAAATATGGAAATTTAAAAACATAAAAAAACATCAAGAAAAAAATTGGAGAGGATCCGTTCCCCCACTAAAACACACGTAATAGTCCTCCAAAAAGTTATTGAGACTTGAGAGCAAAGTTGGAAAATTTAATTATCCATTTGAAAATTGGAAAAAACACTTAATATAAAAAAAATATTTTGCGAAAGTGATATTTTTTTAGACTACTAAAATAATAATATGACTAAATTTTATAAGAAGATCCACCAAACATAATCAACATAAATCAATTGTTTTTTTTCAAGATAACCAATCACAAAATCATCATGAAATTTTGTGTGGAGACCGTAATCCACGTTAAATTTTACTCTGCGCAAATGAACAGATTAACATCTAATTATCAAAATCTGCGTTAAATTCAATATTCATAACTATTAAGTATGCGAAAATCTGACATATATTTGACTTAATCCTATGTGATAAAAAATATTTTTATTGGTCAAATGATTCAAGGATGAAACAAAGTGACATGGATATTTCATGATATTTTTTGTTGTTGAAATTTATGATACAAATGTTAATAAGAATTGTTAGGTGGTAAAAAGCAATTGATTCGTAGATCTTACGGTATGTAATCGAGTTTGTATTGTCATACTTTAAAAATATTGAATAATTTCTTTTTTTATGAGTTATTGAAATGGATTTGTTTATGAGTAATTAAAATCTTTAAATAAATCGTTGAGTGATAAAATATATTTTACTTCTTAAAAATTTATGAATATACTATAAAACCACTCATTAATTAAATAAACAAATCTCTCACAGTAATATTTCTCTCACATTTTTTACACTAACTATTGAATTTGTCCAAAAATATGTTGTTCACGTTTTATACAAGTCATGCATAGCTTTATGAATGAAAAAAATCTGAGTGTGCACTAATTAGTTGTTTAGTATTTCACATTATCCCTCACCCTAAATTTTAATCATAAAAAAAAAACTCATTTTAATTATACAATCATGAAAGAGTTGATATGATAAAGAGACACCACACCATGAAAAGATTGCTCTCCTTAAATTTAGAGGATTATCTAAAATAATTCGATCATGCTTTGGGTGCCATAAAATTTAATTTGGGACAATCTTCTTTACAATATAATATTGTAAAATTATTTTTATTTCAGTAAATTTGATATTTGTCATCTAAAGAGATGTTAATCAAGAAAAATCTTTCTAAGGGATGATTCTTTTTTAATTTTTAGAATCTAAAATTAGTTTTAGTTATGAGTTTTTAATATTTAATTTCAGTTTTGAATTTTAATTATGAGTTGAATTTTAGTTTTTTATTTTATTATGAATCAAATTTTAGTTTGGTGGTTAAGGTTGGGGTGGAGTTGGGTGGTCGAACATGGTGATTGGTGGTGGACGTTTTGGTGGTGGCGACAGTTGTCAGATGTAGTATTCGGAGATGGTGGTGGGTCATAATAAAAAAATTATATATGCATTATTGCACAACGCGCAAGTCACAATTTTTGATTAATTAGAGAATAACAACACCATTAATTAAGAAAGTCGAGGAGGTTAAGAAAAAAAACCACAACTAGAAAATTTGTAAGATACAAAAGTCTATAAAGGTAAATGCATAGTGTATACCGATGAAAGTTATCAACAAAAAACAAGAAAATAAGTCTAAATGATCATATAATCTTTGTCAATTTGATAAAGTCTAAGACTCATACGTAGATTGTCTAGAATATGCACATTTGTTTTCTCAAGTGTTTGTAAAACTTTAATGTTACGAATTAAAAAACATAGTATTGTGGATAATTAAATTTTAAATCAACTTTTTTATTAAATCGAATGAAATTTATTTGATTATTATTTAGTTCTTTTGAATTAGACAAATTTTTTTTGCTAGTTTCACTTGTATGAATTCAAGTGAAAATGTTTGAGTCCAATCACACATAGAAGTTCAAAAGACAGGTAGTTTATACTTTAAAGGGCTTTATTGTACACTCTATATGTATAACACCCCGTTTTTCAAAGCGAGGGTATATTTTTTTTTAAAGGTAATTAAAAACGAACAAAGAATTAAATCAGGAAATGCCTTTGGATAAATAATTGAGTCATTATAATTTACAAGCAGCGGAAAAGTTTCTCCAATTACAAATCCAAAACATTTACACAACATCAAATGGTACATGGAACTCATCCAAAGATGATGTCAAACTGATAATATTAGTAAAAGTACAGTTTTCCAAACTAAAAATACTCCAAACCAAAAAAAAGGACCCCTAGTCCCTATACACCATCCTAATCTGATCATCCTACCAAAAAGCTATACACCCTGAGTATCTCCACGCGCCCCGTGAGATCCTCCTAACGTGACTGTAGTCAAGCGTTTCCATCTCCGTCCGTAGGGTACGAACCGGTAGGACCGTCCTGACTCTCATCTGAGGGCAAAGCCCAGATTTCCACAATAATTGTAAAGGGTCACCAACCAGAAAATAACAATTAACACATAGCAATTAAGTTTTTAAATGCTCAAAACAACTTTTCAACTAAGCATGCACCTTAACAGGATTTCCAATATGCGAAAAGTTCATACAATACTTTGCCAATTAAAATGAAGGTAAAATGCAGTTCTCGATCTCCTAATTAACACATAATAAATCACTGAGCCAATCGATTGGGGTGAAGGTTTTTAATGAAAACAGAATCCTGGGCTGAATCAATCGATTTGGCAATCGATTGAGTGGGTACTGAGCCCCCAGGTTTTAAGCCAATCGATTTCCAAATCGATTTGGTCGAATATGGATGAGTCCCTGACTTAGGCCCAATCGATTGGGCAATCGATTTCGTAAAGGATTTTCGAAAACTGATTACAAAATCGATTGGCTAATCGATTTTGTCCATTTGGCCAAGTCCCTGACTTCCATCCAATCGATTGGGAAATCGATTTCCCTGATCATTTTTCCAAAAATTCATGAATTAACCCAAGTCATTCCTAATCAAGTTCACAACCTAACACTTAGCAATTCCTACGCGATTACCACGGCAATTGGGATCTCGATAACCATCTTACTTACACACAATAATCAACACATAACACTTAGCATTTTCAACGCAATTAACACGATAAATCAAATTCAAATCACTCAATCATAAAACTCAATCAAACACGACTCGTGTGCCAAGCACCCTAATGCAATGCGTATATGCCAAAATGCATGGACTCGGAATTCCAAACCAAAACCCTCCTCGAAGGGCCGTAAATCATAATTGTACCGCCTATCGCAGGCCAAGGTACCAATTACCGAGGTGCCACCTATCACGGGTCAGCACGATTTACTAAAATGCGTAAATCATAAACGTACCACCTATCACGGGTCAGTACAGTTTACCGAGGTGTCACCTATCACGGGTCAACACGATTTACTAAAAGAAAAAGCGGGAATCGTAAACGTACCGCCTATCACAGACCAGTACTGTTTACCGAGGTGCCACCTATCACGGGTCAGCACAATTCACCAAAAATGTAAATCGTAAATGTACCACCTATCACGGGTCAGTACAGTTACCATGGTGTCACCTATCACGGGTCAACACGATTTACTAAAATGTAAATCGCAAACGTACAACCTATCACGGGTCCGTACAGTTTACCAAGGTGTCACCTATCACGGGTCAACACAATTTACCAAATGAAATGCATGAGCATACACAGACTCCATTCACAACAATCGTTAAGCAAATGCAGATATTAAAAGATTCCCCATTTTTAATACCCATTTAACTTAAACGACTTTCAAACAACATTAATTAAATAAGTCATTAAGAGATTCCCCGTTCTTAATACCGATTTAACTTAATGATTTTCAAAACAAAACGTTAAGCAAACAGTCATATTAAGAGATTCCCCATTCTTAATACTCATTTACCGAAACGACTTTCAAACAACATTAATTAAATAAGTCATTAAGAGATTCCCCGTTCTTAATACCGATTTAACTTAATGATTTTCAAAACAAAACGTTAAGCAAACAGTCATATTAAGAGATTCCCCATTCTTAATACTCATTTACCGAAACGATTTTCAAAAACGATAGTTAAGTAACCGAGACATTAAGAGATTCCCCATTCTCAACGCCCAGTTAACTTAAACATTTTCCTCAAATACACATTAAGTAAACCGAGGTATTAAAAGATTCCCCATTTTTAATACTCGTTTAACTCTAATGGTTTTCAAATTCCACAGAAACAAATTCAAACATACTTTCACATTCAAACCATAATTCACAACAACCACACCAATTAACAAACATCAAGTTTCATTTACCCATAATCATACACAATGACATTCAAATTCATTTACCACGAAACATTCATCACTATAAACAAAACCTAACTCTAAGGTTTTTACCCATAACGCACTAGTTTCGTTTTTCCCCAAATCGATACATTTAACCCTAACAAATTCCTTCCCACACAACTACAGATAAGTCCCTAATGCAAGCTAGAAGTTTGGAAGGAGCCCTTACCTCAACGTTAGCTTTAACGCGCGTTTCCGGTACCACGAGTAATTCCGGTAAAATCTCCGCTCGCAACGCCGCTTCCAAATTAGTTCACTAGCACCGTAGCATGGTGGTGAGCAACTTTCCCTTCTGTCTCTTCGAGAAATGAGGTTCGGATCTAGAAGAAACGGAGGGGTTTGTGTTTGGATCTCAAAACCGTTTTTCTTCGTTTTCGAATCAAAGAGGAAGAGTGGAGTTGCGAAAACCTTGATCTAACTCTCACCCAACCTTGGGTTACTAGTTTTGAAGAAAAGAAAGCGTCGAAAACGAAAAATGGAGGAGGGGGATTTCTTGGGCGTGGAGTGTCCGAGGAAGAAGATGGAAATTTTATGAATTTCCTTCCTTTCTTTTTCTTTCCTTTGTTTTTCCTTTCTTCCTTTTTCCTTCTTTCCTTTATATACTCTTTTCTTTTCCTTTTCCTTCCTTCTAGTTTTCCTTTCTTTTTCCCTCCAAACAAACACATATAAACATAATAAATATAACTTAACAAATATCTAAAAATCTAGATATTTGTTAAATTACCGTTTCACCCGAAACGCATTAAATTCTCCGTAAAGGATTCTTCGCAGTTAAATTCAATTTATTTATCGACGAGAAATTTTAATTGGCATCAAAATATCTTTCTGATTATAAAACTCCAAAATATTAATAACTTTGGCTTAAAAGCCTCCGAGCCAAAATCCAAAATACACCAAAAATACATAAAGGGTACTTTAAAATTATGGGTCTTACAATATGACTTTGGGATTATCTGTTTTTTTAGCTGACTTAGATAGTCCATTTTTTAGTGTTTGAGAAGCCACTAAACAATTATCTAGTTCATGTTCTCTTGAAGGAATGCTTAATTTATTCATATTATTTATTTTATTTTTATTTTATAATGAATTGTGGTTGAGATACGTACATGATATAATAATTGTATTCTTTCTCTATAATGCAATATAAGGGAATGAATGAATATATTAACTTATGATATAAAATGGCCAACTTGAAGTAATACTAAATTTGATCGAATGCATATGAAATAAAGTACAAGCTTTAAATAAGGCAATATAAAGTGAAATATGATATGTGCAACAATTGAGACTTTGTTAACATTAAACAAAATCATAATCATACATAGTGTACTTCGTCACACTTTTCTTTTTTTCATCTTATTTCTTGTTCTAATTGAATTGTAAAATTAAGTTATTCTAAATATGTAAACTCTCTAACACTCACAAGATTCACAAAGTTAATACCTTCACAAGACATTACCTACAAAATTATGCCTATTTAAATAAAAATTCACTTCATTTGTAATTGTACCTTATTAATCCTTGCTAATTGTTTGAGATATTTGTTAAATCTCTTTTACATAGAAAAAATGTTGCATTTAATGCTTTTTTTCCTACTAGTTATAACTTATTTTACAAACCAATAAGAATATATATTTTCACTTATATGCATGAGAAGTTTTTCACATATAAGTTACTTCTCCCTACATGTGTAACTAAAATAATTGGTGACTAAAATGATGGCATTACAAGACAGACCTTATCTTCTTCCTCTACAACTATCCAAAAAACCCAAAGAATATTATAGTGTTCACCTTCTTCATCTACAATCTCAAAACATATACAAGTTTCTACTTCTTTCAATTCAGAATTTTCTTTAACTTCATTTATGCCTCTCCTCCTTCTCTCATTCAATTGACAACACAGATTTGGTTGTCATTTATGGAAAGAGTTTGGCAGGATAAGCCTATATAATTATGGAAAGAGATTGACGATTCTTATTTTTTGTGTCATGCAATTAATGACTAAACACATAAATTATTTAAAAAAATTACTTAACAAAATTATTTTGTATTTGTCTCTTATAATAAAAATCATTTTTTTTAAAACAGCTCAATTATAAATAAATAAAAAAGTAAAAATTGTATCAAACAAATGAAAAATTTTAAAAATAAACTTTCAATATTTATGGATGACATAAGAGTCTATTAAAATCTCCACCATCAATTAAAAAGGAGAGAAAAGAAATAAAATGATAAATGCAATTTAAATTTGGAAATTTAAAAACATAAAGAAAAAAATGGAGAGGATACATTCCCCCTCTAAAACACATGTAATAATAGTCCTCCAAAAAGTTAGAGACTTGAGAGCAAAGTTGGAAAATTTAATTATCCATTTGAAAATTGGAAAATAAACTTAATATAAAAAAGAATTTGCGAAAGTGATAGTTTTTTAGTCTACTAAAATAATAATATAACTAAATTTTATAAGAAGATTGACCAAACATAATCAACAAGAATCAATTTTTTTTTTCAAGATAACCAATCACAAAATCAACATGAAATTTTGTGTGGAAACCGTAATCCACATTAAATTCTACTGGGCAAACGGGCGAATTAATATCTAATTATCAAAATTTATCGCACATAATTATACTTGATTCAATATTCATAACTATCAAGTATGTGAAAATCTGACATATATTTGGCTTAATCCTATGTGATAATAAATATAATTTTGAGCACATATTCGTTTTTAAAATAATGTAGCTCTCCTTAGTTTTTTATTTTTATAATGGGTTTATAAATATGGTCCATGCTCTAGGTCGATAATTGGAATTTGAATGCTTCTCCTTCTGTTTATATATTTTCAAAAATTATCCCTGTTTTTGAATTTACTCATGTATAGATTGGCTAATTTTTTAAATATTTTCATGATTTTTGTATTTTAGAAATGACCAATTCATACTGTGTATATATTGACCTATCTATCCATATATCTTACAAAATATAATCAGACTTTAGTTTTTAATCAAATTTTTATCTTTATATATTTGGATCGACTAATTAATTTTGACACAATCTAAACACTATCAACATACTATTTTTCATTTCAGTTTATACTTAGCATGTGTTTCTCTTCTTTTGGTGGATCACTCTTATTTTAATTTTGTGTCTAGCATATGATGTCTTGTCGGATAATAATATAGTAGAGTTGTTGATTTTGAATTATTAATCTTAGAGATGACATGGTATTGAATGATATTGATATTGTACGGATTGGAACTTTTAACAATATAAAATTTATAAAACTTTTAAAAGAAATATTTTATTTTATTTAGTCAATTTTTTAGTGTTTGAGAAGCCACTAAACAATTCTTTGGTTCATGTTAGTTGAAGGTATGTTTAACTCATTCATATTATTTATATAATTTTTATTTTGTAATGAATTGTGGTTGAGAAAAGTACATGATAATAATTGTATTCTTTTTCTATAATGCAATATAGGGAAATGAATGAATATATTAACTTATTATATAAAATGGTTAATTTGATGTAATACTAAATTTGATTGAATGCATATGAAATAAACTACGAGCTTTGAATAAGGTAATATAAAGTGGAATATGATATGTGCAACAATTGACACTTTGGTAAGATTAAACAAAACCATATTCACACATAGTGTATTTCGTCACACTTTACTTTTTTTATCATATTTTTTGTTTCAATTGAAGTGAAAAATTGAATTATTCTAAATATGTAAACTCTCAAACATTCACGTGATTCACGAGGTTAATACCTTTACAATACAAAATTATGTCTATTTAAATGAAAGTTCACTTCATTTGTAATTGCACCTTATTATTCATTGCTGATTGCATGAGATATTTGTTGAGTCTCTTTACATATAAAAAATGTTGTGTTTGATGTTTTTTTTGCTACTAGTTATAACTTATTTTACAAACCAATAAGAATATACATTTTAACTTATATGCATGAGAAGTTTTTCACATATAAGTTACTTCTCCCTACATATAACTAAAATAATTGGTGACTAAAATGATGGCATTACAAGACATAGTCTTTATCTTCAACCTCTACAACTTTCCAAAAACACATAATATTATAGTGTTCACCTTCTTCATCTACAATCTCAAAACATATACAAGTTTCTACTTCTTTCAATTCAGAATTTTCCTTAACTTCATTTATGCTTCTCTTTCGTCTCTCATTCAATTGACAACACACATTTGGTTGTCATTTATGGAAAGAGTTTGGCAGGATAAGCCTATATAATTATGGAAAGAAATTGACGATTCTTATTTTTTGTGTCATGCAATTAATGACTAAACACATAAATTATTTAAAAAAATTACTTTTTTAGATATTAAAAAAAAATTATGTTGTATTAGTCTCTTACAATAATTTTTTAAAAAAACATCTCAATTATAAATAAATAAAAAAGTAAAACTTATAACAAGCAAATGAAAACTTTAAAAAATGATGAATTTAAAAAGAAAAAAAAATAATTTTTCCGAAAACTATAACAAACGAACACTAAAAAATAAACTTTCAATATTTAAAGATGACATAAAAGTCTATTAAAATCTCCACCATCCAATAAAACGGAGAGAAATGAAATAAAATAATGAATGCAATTTAAATATAGAAATTTAAAAACATAAAAAAAAAAAAAAAAAATTAAAAAAAAAAAAAAATGGAGAGGATCCTTTCCCCCTCTAAAACACACCTAATAGTCCTCCAAAAAGTTATTGAGACTTGATAGCAAAGTTGGAAAATTTAATTATCCATTTGAAAATTGGAAAATCACTTAATATAAAAAAATATTTTGCGAAAGTGATATTTTTTTAGACTACTAAAATAATAATATGACTAAATTTTATAAGAAGATCCACCAAACATAATCAACATGAATCAATTGTTTTTTTTTCAAGATAACCAATCACAAAATCAACATGAAATTTTGTGTTGAGACCGTAATCCACGTTAAATTCTAATGCGCAAACGAACAGATTAACATTTAATTATCAAAATTTGTCGCACATAGTTATACTTGATTCAATATTCATAACTATTAAGTAAGCGAAAATGTGACATATATTTGACTTAATATGTTGAAAATGATGATGCTTTTAATGAAAGTTTATTAGAAATAATGATGACATTTATGAGAGCTAATGTTGTTCTGAATTGAAAAAATTGAGAAGTCCCACATTGGAGGGATACCACACACTAGTAGGGTATATAAGATGGAGGTAGTGAACTTGGGAAGGGCCCCAAGGGGCACCCCAATTTTGTGAAGGAGGGAGAACGCAAGCAATATTGACCACCAAACACGTGTTGCTTGCGTTCTATCTCTAATTGAAACGTTAATTACGTAACTGTCATCCACCTAGTCATATTTGATCCAATCTTCCTCCCTGAATTTGTGCGTTTGTTTTGCTCGATCACTTGGAGCGCACGTTTCTGTATCTGAGGTTTTTCTCTCTTCTCCCCCTTCTTACTGCTTCATCTCTTTCTTCTCTTTCGAGTGGTCATTGTGTCATATTACGAGTGTTAGTCGTAAGACTGCCATATTAAGGGTGTAATTCTAGAACGGTTTTCTACAGTGCAGTAGAACTCCGATACAAAGTATCTGGGCTGTTTTATCCTGGGGACTTCGTGGTTGATAGTCTACCTTGCATAATTTTGGGCAGTGCCTCGAAACGTCTTAAAGAGAGCGACCTAGTCCGCGACTCAACCCTGTAATAGTTTCGGTGGCATAAATTGTTTTCAAAGGTTTTTCGAATTTCAAAAACAACAATTTTAAGACGTTTTCGAACTGCCATGTCTGCCGACGAAATTACTGGGTCAGGTTCTTCTGCTTTTGACTACAACAAACCGTTTCAGTTTGAGGGAAGTCACTTCAAACGATGGCAACAAAAGATGTTGTTTTTTCTAACCACGAAAAAGCTTGCCAACGTTTTGAAGGATGACATTCCTGTTGTACCAGAAGAAGGTGAACAATCTGCAAAGGATAAAATAGCTGTTGAATTAACCCAATGGGAACATGATGATTACTTATGTAAGAATTATATTCTTAATGGACTTGTTGATGATCTGTATGATTACTACAGTTCCGACAGCAATACTACTAAACAGGTTTGGGATGCTCTAAAGAAGAAATATGATACTGAGAAAGCTGGAGCCAAAAAGTATGTTGTTAGCCGCTACCTCAAATATCAGATGACAGATGACATATCAGTGGAAGCTCAGTCTCATGAAATCCAGAAAATAGCTCACGAGATCATCTCTGAAGGTATGTCCCTGAATGAACAGTTTCAGATTGCTGTTATTATTGACAAACTGCCCCCTGCTTGGAAAGATTTTAAAAATTCTCTTAGACATAAAAATAAAGAATTTTCTCTAGAAAGTCTGATAACCCGCCTTAGAATTGAGGAGGAATCTCGGAAGCAAGACCAGAAAGATGAAATTCTTCTTGTGGCAAATAACAAGAAAAAGAAGTTCATTGGAGCAAGTCTGAAGCCAAACGGCAAACAACTGAAGAATCATAATCGCACTTCAAAGAACAACAACAAGAATGGGAACCCTCAAAGGGTCCCAATTGTTAGGCAGCCACCACCTCCTAGAAATGACCTTCTCCCATTTCTCTGTTTCTATTGTGGGAAAGAGGGTCATATGGCACACAAGTGTAGGAACAAGCCAGACGCTGTAAATCAAGCCAACTTGACTGAAGAGCAATTTGTTGCAATGGTAACTGAGATCAACCTTGTTGGTGGATCAGATGGATGGTGGATAGACACTGGCGCCTCACGCCATGTCTGTTATGATCGTGCTATGTTTAAAACATACACTGCTGCTAAAGATATGAAAGTGTTGTTGGGAGATTCTCACACCACTAATGTTGTTGGAATTGGAGATGTGGAACTAATATTCACCTCTAGAAATACCTTAATTCTGAAGGATGTCATGCACACTCCAGAAATAAGAAAGAATATGGTCTCAGGATTTCTTCTCAATAAGGCAGGGTTTACTCAGTCTATA
>NC_021160.2:10686168-10704629 GCF_000331145.2 Cicer arietinum | reverse complement strand
CTTAAAGAGAGCGACCTTGTCCGCGACTCAACCCTGTAATAGTTTCGGTGGCATAAATTGTTTTCAAAGGTTTTTCGAATTTCAAAAACAACAATTTTAAGACGTTTTCGAACTGCCATGTCTGCCGACGAAATTACTGGGTCAGGTTCTTCTGCTTTTGACTACAACAAACCGTTTCAGTTTGAGGGAAGTCACTTCAAACGATGGCAACAAAAGATGTTGTTTTTTCTAACCACGAAAAAGCTTGCCAACGTTTTGAAGGATGACATTCCTGTTGTACCAGAAGAAGGTGAACAATCTGCAAAGGATAAAATAGCTGTTGAATTAACCCAATGGGAACATGATGATTACTTATGTAAGAATTATATTCTTAATGGACTTGTTGATGATCTGTATGATTACTACAGTTCCGACAGCAATACTACTAAACAGGTTTGGGATGCTCTAAAGAAGAAATATGATACTGAGAAAGCTGGAGCCAAAAAGTATGTTGTTAGCCGCTACCTCAAATATCAGATGACAGATGACATATCAGTGGAAGCTCAGTCTCATGAAATCCAGAAAATAGCTCACGAGATCATCTCTGAAGGTATGTCCCTGAATGAACAGTTTCAGATTGCTGTTATTATTGACAAACTGCCCCCTGCTTGGAAAGATTTTAAAAATTCTCTTAGACATAAAAATAAAGAATTTTCTCTAGAAAGTCTGATAACCCGCCTTAGAATTGAGGAGGAATCTCGGAAGCAAGACCAGAAAGATGAAATTCTTCTTGTGGCAAATAACAAGAAAAAGAAGTTCATTGGAGCAAGTCTGAAGCCAAACGGCAAACAACTGAAGAATCATAATCGCACTTCAAAGAACAACAACAAGAATGGGAACCCTCAAAGGGTCCCAATTGTTAGGCAGCCACCACCTCCTAGAAATGACCTTCTCCCATTTCTCTGTTTCTATTGTGGGAAAGAGGGTCATATGGCACACAAGTGTAGGAACAAGCCAGACGCTGTAAATCAAGCCAACTTGACTGAAGAGCAATTTGTTGCAATGGTAACTGAGATCAACCTTGTTGGTGGATCAGATGGATGGTGGATAGACACTGGCGCCTCACGCCATGTCTGTTATGATCGTGCTATGTTTAAAACATACACTGCTGCTAAAGATATGAAAGTGTTGTTGGGAGATTCTCACACCACTAATGTTGTTGGAATTGGAGATGTGGAACTAATATTCACCTCTAGAAATACCTTAATTCTGAAGGATGTCATGCACACTCCAGAAATAAGAAAGAATATGGTCTCAGGATTTCTTCTCAATAAGGCAGGGTTTACTCAGTCTATATGGGCAGATTTGTACACCATTTCTAAAAATGGCATCTTTGTTGGGAAAGGGTACGCCACTGATGGCATGTTTAAATTAAAGATGAATAAGATGTCTCCTTCTGCTTACATGTTGTGTGATTTTAATATTTGGCATGCTAGACTCTGTAATATGAATAAACATGTGATTTCAAACGTAAGTAATTTAGGCTTGATTCCAAAATTATCTATTAAAGATTTTAAAAAATGCGATTTTTGCAGTCAAGCCAAAATAACTAAGAAATCCCATAAATCAATAGTTAGAGAATCTGAACCTCTAGAATTAATAAACTCTGACATATGTGAATTTGACGAAACGCTAACCAGAAATGGAAAACGTTATTTCATCACTTTTATTGACGATTGTTCTGACTTTACTTACGTATATCTCATGAAAAATAAAAGTGAAGCGCTTGACATGTTTAAAATATTTGTGACTGAGATAGAAAATCAATTTAGCAAAAATATTAAGAGGTTTCGTAGTGAAAGAGGAATAGAGTATGATTCCAGCTTGTTTAATGAGTTTTATAAAACCAAAGGAATTGTACATGAAACAACTGCACCATATTCACCTAAAATGAATGGTAAAGCTGAAAGAAAGAATAGAAATCTTACTAAATTAGTTGTAGCTATTATGCTTAATTCTAGTGATGCGTCTCACTGGTGGGGGGAAATTATTTTGACTGTTTGCTACGTTTTGAATAAAGTTCCTAATTCTAAAAGCAAAACATCTCCTTATGAGATAATGAAGAATAGACAGCCCAACTTGTCTTATCTTCGAACATGGGGTTGTCTGGCTTATGCCAGAATCCCCGATCTCAAGCGAATTAAACTCACTAGTAGAGCCTATGAATGTGCATTCATTGGGTATGCAGTAAACAGCAAAGCGTATAGGTTTTATGACCTAAACGCGAAAGTAATCATAGAATCAAATGATGTTGACTTCTATGAAAAAAAAATTCCCTTTCAAATCAAGAAATAGTGGGGGCAGTGAACCTAGTCAAGTTCCTGTGACAACAAGCATTGAAAGCAACAAACAAGACATAACAGAAACTCGAAGAAGTAAAAGAGTAAGAGTTGCTAAAGATTATGGACCATAATACATGGCCTATAATTTAGAAGAGGATCATCCGAATCTTAAAGAAGTTTTGTCATCGTTGGATGCAGATCTATGGCAATAAGCTATAAACGATGAAATGGACTCCCTAGAATCTAACAAGACCTGGCATTTGGTGGACTTGCCTCCTGGTTGCAAACCAATAGGTTGTAAATAGATCTTGAAAAAGAAACTAAAACCTGATGGATGCGTTGATAAATACAAGGCACGCCTTGTAGCCAAAGGTTTTAGACAAAGAGAAAATATAGACTTCTTCGAAATTTTCTCACCAGTCACTAGACTAACATCCATAAGGGTGCTTATATCTCTTGCGGCTATTCATAACCTGGTGATACATCAAATGGATGTTAAAACAACCTTTTTAAATGGTGACCTGGAAAAAGAAATTTATATGGAACAACTTGAAGGTTTTGCAATTCATGGACAAGAAGACAAGATCTGTAAATTAGATAAATCTCGGTATGGTCTTAAACAAGCTCCTAAACAATGGCATGAAAAATTTGACAACTTGATTATGTCGAATGAGTTTAAAGTGAATGAAAGTGACAAATGCATTTATTACAAGTATGAAAATGACACTTGCTCTATCATATGTCTCTACGTAGACGACTTACTTATATTTGGTTCAAACATTCATGATGTAAATAACCTAAAATCATTGTTAAGTAACAACTTTGATATGAAAGACCTCGGAGAAGCGAATGTAATCCTTGGCATCAAGATTACTAGGTCAGAAAAGGGAATTTCTTTGGATCAATCTCACTACGTTGAAAAGATCCTAAAGAAATATAATTACTTTGACTGTAAACCTGCTTGCACACCATATGATCCGAGTGTAAAATTTTTCAAGAACTCTGGTGAAGGTGTTAGACAAAATGAATATGCGAGCATCATTGGCAGCCTCAAGTATGCCACTGACAGTACTAGACCCTACATTGCCTATGTCGTTGGATTATTGTGCAGGTTTACTAGTAGATCTAGTATGGAGCATTGGCACGTTATCAAAAGAGTCATGAGATACCTTAAAAGGACAACGAGTCTCAGATTACATTATCGAAGATTTCCTGCTGTCCTTGAAGGATAAAGTGATGTTGATTGGAACACCTTATCAGATGACTCCAAAGCAACCAGTGGCTATGTTTTTAGTATAGTCGGTGGTGCTGTATCATGGAAGTCGAAGAAACAGATGATATTGGCTCAGTCCACTATGGAGTCTGAAATGATAGAACTAGCTACTGCTAGTGAAGAAGCAAGTTGGTTGAGATGTTTGCTAGCAGAGATCCCTTTGTGGGAAAAGCCGCTACCAGCTGTGTTGATCCACTGCGATAGTACCGCAGCTATTGCAAAAGTTGAGAATCGTTATTACAACGGTAAGAGACGACAAATACGTCGTAAGCACAACACAGTTAGAGAATTACTTTCTAAATGAGCTATTATTGTGGATCATGTACGCACTGATGAGAATTTAGCTGATCCTTTGACGAAAGGATTAGCTAGAGAGAAAGTCCAAAATACATCCAAAAGGATGGGACTATTGCCTATAGATCAATGAGTCACTTATGATGGTAACCCGACCTAAAAGACTGAAGATCCCAAGAATTAGGTTCAATGGGTAATAACAAGTCATAGTGATATGAGATGAACATGATATGTTTATATGAGAAGCATGATTCCTGAAGCGATAAAAGGATGAGATAATAGAAACTCTTAACGAGATCTATACTCTATGTGGAGTGGAGTACTTAGCTACAGGAGTACTCTTGATAGACTCACCTACGTGAATGTGGAAGTGGGGGGCGCTTCCTATGGAATTTCGAGGCAGAATTCCTAGAGCGTTCACTAGACTGGGATACACGTGCATGGCCCTAAATGCACGAGCTTTTGAGAATACACCTAATGAAAAGGTTGTGTGTGGGTTTGATGTCAGAGATAGAGTTCAAGACTACGAGTCACTCTTGTTGAATCTGAATCTTACTTGTTATGCGAAGGTTCAAGTCAAGAGACACCTTTGTTTATGCACAATCTTATAAAAGCGTCTGACGCTATTCAAAAACCTATTTTTTAAATTCAAGTGGGGGATTGTTGGAAATGATGATGTTTTTAATGAAAGTTTTATTAGAAATAATGATGACATTTATGAGAGCTAGTGTTGTTGTGAATTGAAAAAATTGAGAAGTCCCACATTGGAGGGATACCACACACTAGTAGGATATATAAGGTGGAGATAATGAACTTGGGAAGGGCCCCAAGGGACACCCCAATTTTGTGAAGGAGGGAGAACACAAGCAATATTGACCACCACACACGCGCGCGCACCGCCGCTGCCGCCATCCGTCCTTCCGACCCCAATTTTGAATTTTAATTATGAGTTGAATTTTAGTTTTTATTTTATTTTATTTGAAGCAAATTTTTTTTCTGTATACTCTGTTTCATTATGAATTCATCAAAAATAATTGACACAAAAATAATTAAAACTAAAAACATAAAAAAATTATATTCAAATATGAAAAAATTATAATTTATTTAAGATTTAATTCTCCTATTTTTACCAATTTACAAAATTGATCTCCCTATTTTAAAATCTGACAGTTTTGGTCTTTCATTATGATTTTTTAACTAAAAAATGGCGATGTGATATATTTTAAATAATATGACATGTGATACGATGATTAACACCTATGAAATCACAATAAGATCTTCTAAAAACTTAACTTTCAATTTCAAATAATCTTTTAAATAACGTGACATGCTATAATTAATGACATATGAATAATTAATAAATCTATATAGTTCTATATTATGAAATCGTATGTCAAATCATTTTAAATATGTCATATCATCATTTTTTTAGTTTTAAAATCATTACTGACGACTTTTAAAATAGGAAGATCAATTCTATGAATCGATAAAAATAGAGAGACTAAAATTGCAATTAATTTTTTATTTAATTATAATAATTTTAATAATAGTGATAGTTGTGAAAGATAGCTATTTAGTGATGATTTGTGGTCAAAGATGGCTCCAACGGTCAAAAGAGATGGTTGATAACGAAGGTAGTGGTCGGAGTGCAATTGTTATGGCCAGAGTATGATGGTCAGTGGTGGGTGGTCGACAATGGTCGTGGTTGAGGATGAGGTGGGAGTTGGGTGGTCGAATATGGTGATTGGTGGTGGATGGTTTGGTGGTGGCAGTAGTGGTCAGATGTAGTATTCGAAGATGGTGGTGGTTGTTGTCGGAGTGATAGTAAAAGATTACTTTTAAAATAAAAAATTCATAAGTCACAACCACCCCAAACGAATCCTAAAATAATAATAAATAAAAATTATTTATTTAATTTATTAGCTTTTAATTAAAAAAATTAATAGTCATTTATATTGAGAAACTCTCTTTAATTAAAAATTCATGAATTTATTTATTTTTAGTCTATATGAAAGAGAAAAGAAACTTACACACAATTGTAAATCTTAGTTCAAATCCAAATGATTATATTCAATTTAATCATATTTGTATTTGTTATTTGAATTATTCAAACAGTTTAAATCAAGATAAACTCTCAAGTAAAGTGAAATGGACTATTCTTAATATAGGTGACTACTACTTTTTAATTAATAAATTAAATAAATAATCTTTTGTTTATTACAATCTTAGAAAGATTAATCTTGAATAACGTCTCTCTTTATTAAATGACAGATGTCAAACTTGTAAAAAAGAAAATCTTACAATATTATATTGTTTAGATATAATTTTTTTTATCCAAAATAAAAATATAATTTTTTCATCTGAAAATATACTTTTGAGCACATATTCGTTTTAAAAAAAATGTAGCTTTCCTTAGTTTTTATTTTTATGATGGGTTTATAAATATGGTCCATGCTCTAGGTCGATAATTGGAATTTGAATGCTTCTCCTTCTATTTATATATTTTCAAAAATTCTCCCTGTTTTTGAATTTACTCATGTATAGATTGGCTAATTGTTTTTAAATATTTTCATGAATTTTGTATTTTAGAAATGACCAATTCATACTGTGTATATATTGACCAATCTATGCATATATTTTACAAAATATAATCAGACTTTAATTTTTAATCAAAATTTTCATGATCTTTATGTCGGATCGACTAATTTTGACACAATCTAAACACTATCAACATATTATTTTTTATTTCCGTTTATACTTAGCATGTGTTTCTCTTCTTTTGGTGGCTCACTCTTATTTTAATTTTGTGTCTAGCATATGATGTCTTGTCGGATAATAATATAGTAGAGTTGTTGATTTTGAATTATTAATCTTAGAGATGACATGGTATTGAATGATATTGACATTGTACGGATTGGAACTTTTAAAAATATAAAATTTATAAAACTTTTAGAAGAAATATTTTATTTAATTTAGTCAAATCTCATCCAAATCGATTAATACAAAAGAGAGCAAATATTAAAAAGAAATTAATTTTAAGAGCTTCTTGAGCCGGAGAGAAACTCCCCTTACAATTTTGGACAGCAACTCAGCAATCACGCTTATCCTAGTAGGGCCCATATTAGATTCTCCCAGGCCCCTGCTTTTTTTAAAAAAAAAAAAAAATTATTTCCTCTCTTAAAATAAGTGTTACAATTCACCAAGACAATAAATAAAAAAGAAAAATATAGTGATTTTATTAAAAAAAAATTATTGATAGATTCCAATTTTTTTTAAAGTAAATTAAACAAATAAAAAAATTTAAAGTAATATTTTTTAAAATAAATTATTTTTATAAATATAATAATTATTTTGAGATAAAAGACATGAAAATATATTATCATTATTTTTGTCTTTTGTATACGTAACATATCGGTATGATACAAAGATGAGGGCCTGCCCGTGATCATGCACTGAGCAGGCTTGCACTATCTGGCACTAGATTACAAAATCGGGTAAAACAAAATATAATCTAAAGTTATTAAATATTTGAATGGTTTACAACATTTATTTTAATAAATAAATGTTAATATTATTAAATTAAATATTTTTATTTAAATTTAATTTAAAATCTAGTTGTTGTATTATATGTGTGAATTTCAAGTGAATTTATAGAAGAAAAAAAATTAAATTTAAATAAACTATCGTGGCTAAACCGATCTACTCGTGTGTGATTATAGAAATACTAGTAGTATCAATCAACAAGGCTTAAAATATAGTTAAAGTTCAAGGCCTTGATGTTTCCTAAGTGATTTTGTTTTTCGATTTTCTCCTATATTCTATTTTTGTCTTTATAAATAAACGAATGTTAGTTATTTTTATAATAATTTTTATAAATATGTATATGATTATTGTAATGAACTGTTAAAATATAATTATAAATTAATTATAAAATTAATTGTATAACTTTATCAAAGAGAAGATTACGATATAGAAAATTGATATGATAGATAAAATTAATTTAAAATTTAAGTAATTAAATATAAAAAAGTGGTATGATATTAAATGATTTGATGTTGATATCATACCCAACAAAAATCTGGGATATCATAGTGTTTACGAGAATAATTAAAATTGGAGTGGACCAATTGGTTGAATCGGGATTGGGGTCTTTTTCTAGTCCAATTGAACACCAAAACCGCATTGCAATAAGACCAATTGAAGAACCTGAAAACCAGACAAAAACCAACTATTGAGTAAGTTATAGGGGTTGGATTGGATTTTTCTCCATTCTATTTTTGTATTAAAAAATTAATATATATATATAATAAAATAAAAAATCCTTCAACAATTTGGGTGAAATGAGCTCCTCACACTTAAAGGCTTCAACTAACTCAGAAAATGCCAATGTGATTTAATTTAAGTATCAATGCAATACACACTTTGAGAAGCATATGGTTGATATTATTTGTGCCCAAGTGTTTGGGTGGAGAAAACGTAATCTATCTATAGGGGTCTTCTTGTTCTCATTAATGTTGTATTGTCTCTATTGTCATAATCTATCTATAGGGTGAATGTGCATGATATCAAGTCAATCATTTAGGTATCATTTCTAAAATTGAATCTCTTTTTAAATCTCTTTATGGGGTGAGACTGAGGAAGCGAGGAAGATTCACTAGGTTAAATGAGATATGGCGTGTCAGAGTTGAGAGAAATGTGAGTTAGGAGTGCACAATTTAAAATCCTTTAATTTAGCTATGTTAGATAAATTATGTTGGTGGGGGAGGAATGCGAATGAGGGTTTCTGATTTAATGTGTGGTGGTTCTTATAGGAATTCAATGTGGTGGTAGATTATATTTTCTATGTTAGAGGGGCGAGAAATAAGGATTACAATAGATGGTTTGTGGATACTGTTAGAAAAGTTGTGGGGAATGGAGATGAAACATTGTTTTGGGAGGACCTATGGGTAGAGGGAGGTATATTGCATGATATATTTAGAAGACTGTATCATTTGACATCTGTTAAAAATATTATGGTGGCAAATATGTGTGATGAGGATGATGGGGTGGTGCAGGGAATTGTTTGAGTGGGAAAATCAGTTGGTGAGAAATGTGTTTTGTTGTTGGATAATGTAGTTTTTCAGGGGAATACTATTGACATGTGGAAGTGTAACTATTGGCACTTACGTTGTGATGGAGGTGTGCAACTTTTTATCAAGATCAACACACATCGAGGTGTATCCACTATATTCTTTTGTGTGGAATAAATGGATTTACAAAAGACAGTTTGCTTAGAAGGAGCAAATCATATTGATTCAAAGTTTTGTGTGGTGGGTTGTGTTGTGTGTTACATAAAGATGTTCAAGCTCATGCAGTTCATGTTTTCGGTCTTGATCATAGTGGACGAGGCATCCAAACTAAAATTGACGTCATTTGGTTGACTTGGGTGGTACATGTAGAAATCTCGTAATTGGTTTATTTTTAATCACGATAAGTGTAATATTTTTTTAGTAGTTGAGAGTTTGCAATTGATTTCTTGGATGTGGTTTAGAGCTAATGATATTAGTTTTGTATATAATTTTCATTCTTAGTGTTCTCACCTTCGAATGTGTTTGAGATGTAGTACTTTATAGATAGTGTTTTTGTCTAGATGTGGTGAGATGTTGTTTGGATTGTGTAATTTGTATAACAAACTCTTGTATTTTTAATTCTTTGTCCTCCTTGTACTAAGAATATTTTTTTAATATATTGTTTTATGTTTAAAAAAAGAATATAATATTTATTATATTTACAATTTCACAAATGTTAAAAATGGTTTACTAAATATGGTTATGAAACTTTTTATTTTACAGTAATATAATCATGAACCCTAACATTACTATTCTCAAATCTTTCAATTGATTTATCACACATCATCTCCAAGCGAAGCTAGTAGGACTTGATATGGGTGGTGGTTGAGAAGGAGCAAGTGAAAAGGGTGAATTAAAAATATAGTTAAATTGGTTGGTGATAATAACATCCTTGAGAGCTGGGTGAGAGAAATGAAGGTTGGTGATGATGAGCTTGAATGATTGCATATAGTGTGTGTTTTTGACAATGGAGATCACCAGCTTGAAGAATTTGAGAATTGTATTTTAGGATTCATGTTCCATATTTTGTTAATATTTCTAAATATTAAATAATTTATTTAATTAGTAAAACATTTATAGATTAATAGTAATGATATTGAATTAAGAGGATGATGTAACCTCCTTTTTATCCATTGTTTTTTTATGGAATAAATTTAGGATCAAAGGATGGTGTATGAAATAAAGGTAGAAAATACATTATAGTTCATTGATCACTTAGAAAATGGCACTAGGAGGGATTAAGCCCACAACATGGCAATCCAATGTTTGTCTTTTCCCTATTAGCTCAAACCATCGTAATTCATTTTCATCTAATTCAACAATGCAACTTCAACGTTACATCATTAACGAGAGTTATACACTATAAAAATTGAGACCAAACTCGGTTTTAGAAATAAGAAGACTTAAAGCTAATTTAAGCAAAATAGAAATATCAAAAGTACATTCAACCCAAAAAGTATTGTAATAACTAAAAACATATTCAATAATTCTTTAAAAGAAATTATTTTGTAGTCATTTTCCTTTTCTTATATATTTTACTATTGAAATACAACAACAACAAAATAAAAAAGTTTCTTTTTAAAGTGTGAAGTTATAAATATTATGTTATTTTGTTTGTTTATTATTAACATGCGTAGTAACCTATTGAAATACTGCAACAAAAAAATAAAGAAGTTATAAATATAGCAAGTTTTTTTCTTCTGTGGGATTCGAGCCCGATATCTGGAGGATAAATACTGCTTCCAACTATTTCCACTGGGTGGTTAGGGGGGTGAGAAGATCATGAGGTAGCACCGCCGATAACAGTAATGGTCCGCTGAGGGATAAATATCAGTTTTTGTCTTCCGTGGGATTCGAGCTCAGTACTTGGGGGATGAGTACCGCCTCCACAGAGTCCCATTACCAATTGAGCCACCACATATGAAAATTTAAACCTTTCCACTTTAAAAAAATAATATTAGTAATATTTTTTTAAAAAAGTCAAAATAACTATTCAGTACCATAGTTACTAAATATAAGAGTTTGATCTTTTGTAGCTTGTATCTTTGGAGAGATGAAAATGTAGATTTTCTTTGTAGAAGGGGATTTACTTATACACACTCTAATGATCAAATAAGAATTTGTCAGAATATGAGATAAATATTAAAATTTGTGTGTACATTTATGACCTAGGGATGTTGATTTATATAGGGTTTCATCTTAGGGTTTATGGAACCTTCTTGTGATGACCATCATGAATCAATAAAAGGCCGTTGTGGTACCTTCTTATGCAAGACATGTGTCAATTTTCTTTTGTAATAGGTAATCGTCATCTAGTGGTTATGATTATGACAAGATTTACAAGTAGTCGCGAATTGGAAGTATAAGAGATCCTAAAAATTATGAAGAAAAAAAATCCTAACCTAAAACTATTTAAAATATCTCTGATTTCTTAAAATGAAATACAAAATGACTAAAAATTCATGTATTTGGTGTCATGACTAATGTCTTGTTCCAATGACATCCTATGTTAATGGTAAATAAAAAAGCTGGAATTATGATGTTAAAGGAAAAAGGTGAACTCCATGCAGAGTTCCAAAGAGAAAAGCAAATAGCACAGCACCACTAGTTAGTGGGTCCCACCCATTTCAACATTTGCTCGTGCATGTCACGAGTCTCGTTGCATAACATCAGCCGCCACCTCCACCACAAATCTCTTCCTTACTATATTTCCTCATTCTTCCATTCGGTTCTCTTCCATTGAGATTGGAACAAGAACTACTGATTCTTATTCCTCTCTCTCTCTCTATGACTTCCACTTTCGTTGTCTTATTCTTCTATCTCCTCTCAACTCCTTCATTTGCTTCTTTGTTTTCTGGTAATTCCCTTTTTCTGATTCTTTTCTTTTTTCTTACTAACATCATCAAAAAGTAATAAAAAATAAGAAGATGCAAATAACATAATATTATTATTTCTTTTGATTCTTTGATGGATTCCAAAGATTCCCTTTTAAGGATTCGGTTTCTTTTTCATTATGTTAGCAAAAGAATCTCTTTTTTTTTCACTCTCTGAGCCACATGAGAAAAATGTAAAGGGTCATTTTTTATTTTTATTTTTATTTTTATGAAATGTTCTTGTGGGCCCTTGTTTTTCTTCCTTTGACACTTGATCAAACATGGGAGATTCTGTTGAAACATCATTAACAAATAAATAAATAATTTGTGGTTTTTTTGTTTATTGTGTTTACTTGAGACTGTTTGTTGAATGGGTCAATTCATAACACTTGTTAGCAAGATTTTAAATTGTGGTGATACGCTACAAACCTTTTTATTGCAGAAAAAATGCGGTTCATGCTATCTAAATTGTGACTGTGATGTTGTTGCAAAAATTTCAAAATCTGCAATATTGTGACTACAATTGAGGTTGCAGACGCAATTTAAAACCATGCCTTGTTAGTACTTCAGTGTAAAATGTTTGTGTTGGAAATGATGATTAAATATTTAATACTATTTTGACTTGGAAATCTGAGTTTGAATTCTATTTGGAATTTGTAAGCCAGATACAGATGCACAAATTAGCTTTTTTTTAGTTTTTGTTGATGGATGTGCTAAATGCTTACTTGAAATTATTAGGAATTGAAACTGGAGATTTAGAAAAAAGGGGTGATTTGTTTCCGCAGATTCTAAGAGATGAGGCTCTGGCAAGACTTCTTGAGCTTGGAATGGTACCTGACTTCATTAACTCAACTTTACTTTGATCATGATTTTTCATCAATATTTCTACTCTGGTTAAAATGGTCTAGATGAATTTGTTACATGTTTGCAATTGCAACAAGATAATGCTTGGAAAGTTACTGATCCTCACAAGGATAATGCTTCACTAATTAATTACCTAATTCCTCTATCATTTTGAAGTTTTTCTTCAATGATAATATATATATTATTTTGGTCATACTCCTCCGGTTTCGAGGAGGCCATGGTAATCTGGAGTTCAGTTGAGAGGTAAGTAAAATCTGACCAATGATTGCTTCAATCATGGTTTAATCTTAGACACTCCGAATCATTCTATTTTATTGAAGCTTATTAACTACTTGAGCTGAATCACTTGGTTTGTTCAATGTTAATATGCAACACTGCAATCCAAATAATAAAAGGCTCTTTTTCTTCACTCTTTATGTTCTCGATTACCTACAGTAATTAGAGTCTGTTCCTATCATTTTGAAGTTTTTCTTCACTCTTTTTGTTAATGTTGATATGCAACACTCTGCATAAAAGTCTAAATGTACCATAAAAATGTGAATGTTGTATGTTATTTATTACCTACACATCCAATGGCTGGTGTACTATAAAATTGTTTGTTCTATGAGATTAATGTTTCTGTTGGATGAATGAACAGGTTAGTGATGCTAATGACTATCTAGAGAGGACATTTTTAAGTCCTGCATCGATGAGGGCAATTCATCTTACTCAAAAATGGATGGAGGATGCTGGTTTGAGAACGTTAGCTTTCTAACGTCTTTAACTCTTAAATAGTTTCTGTTATAGTTTGGCTGATGAAAATGTTATTTCCAGCTGGGTGGACCAAATGGGAAATGTACATGGTAGAGTTGATGGCGTAAATGCAAATACCGAAGCTTTATTGGTTGGATCTCACTTGGTGAGGCATATATAATATATCATCAATTTACTTTATAAATGAAACTGAACCCTTTCCTAATAATTTATTGTAAGAAGGGACCAAGTTACTCTAATAGTAACTTTCAGCAAAGTTACTCCGTTTAATAACTTATTAAAAACATTGAATTTCATCATTATTGAGGACTCATATAACTGACTCTGATGGATGCTTATTTTGGTTAGGACACTGTTGTTGATGCTGGTAAATTTGATGGATCACTAGGAATAGTGTCTGCAATATCGGCTTTAAAGGTTATGCATGTCCATGGAAAGCTGCAAAAGCTAAGGCGCCCTGTTGAGGTTATCGAGTCAAGTTACTGACTGATATATAGTTTTCAATATTTTTAATAATATGGATTATGGTCTGATGTCAAATAAACTATTACAAGAAAAATGTTCGATCAAAATTGGTAGTTACTTTTAGAGTTTCCTTTATATTATGGTATAGGTAATGTGCACTAATAAAAAAGTTCAAAGAGAATGTGCAAGGAAATGTTCAGAACTATGTCACTGTTTTATTGGTGTCATCTTATTCATGTAATCTAATCTTGCAGGTGATTGCATTTTGTGAGGAAGAGGGTGTGAGATTTCAAACTACTTTCTTAGGCAGTGGTGCTATAGCTGGTATTTTACCTGCTACAACATTGGAGATATCAGATAAAAGGTATCAACTTAAAAAATTTCTGGTTATGGCTATTGTAAAATTTCATATAAGCAACATATTTATTTATAGACCTCTTTCAGGAATGTAACGATAAAAGAGGTTCTTAAAGAGAACTCAATAGAAGCTACGGAGGAAAGTTTCTTGCAGCTCAAATATGATGCAAAATCTGTTTGGGGTTATGTTGAGGTATAACAAGCGTTTGTCTTATTGATTTATTGTTCTGTTTTGGCTCAATAATTTCACCAACATAGCTAATGATAATTTACTAACATGTTTTTTTTGTGCTGCAGCTTCACATTGAGCAGGGTCCTGTGCTAGAACAAGTTGGTTTCCCACTTGGTGTGGTTAAAGGCATAGCTGGACAGACACGGTTGAAGGTAAACAATGGAATTGTTGTGATATGCCTTAACCTATGTAGCATTGACATTTCAGATCGCGTGTCCGTTGTTTGACAAGTTTCGTGTCCAACACTGATATAAGTAGTTACATTCAATTACTTCCACTTTTTCAAGTTATTATTGGTGTTGATGTGTCAGCATTGTGTCCTTTGTACGTGTTTGTGTCAGTGCTTCGTAGTGCACTTAGTTTCTTGAATCAACTGTGTATGTATAATTGTCTACTATCATTTTAAGAGCCCAATACTTTCATATTGTTTTATGAAAAAATAACACATATATATACATGCATATATATATAAATATATATATGTACATAGTGGCTTACAACAAAACAACTGTGCAGGTTACGGTTAGAGGCTCGCAAGGTCATGCCGGAACCGTTCCAATGTCAATGCGCCAAGATCCCATGGTGGCTGCTGCTGAACAAATTGTACTTATTGAAAGCCTCTGCAAACATCCTGAAGAATACCTTTCTTATGATGGTCATTGCAGCGATTCGTCAATAAAATCACTCTCAAGTTCACTTGTTTGCACGGTTGGTGAAATATCAACATGGCCAAGTGCTAGTAATGTCATTCCCGGACAGGCAAGCAATGATTTTCCAAACATGTTGTTGACCTGTTTTTTGTTTTCTTAATATGGAACCCGTGATGATGATGTGATGATATTTTGCAGGTTACATATACCGTGGATATACGAGCAATTGATGATCTTGGACGTGAGGCTGTTATCTATGATTTATCAAATCGAATTTATCAGATATGTGACAAACGCTCAGTTTCCTGCCTTATTGAACACAAGGTATTGTCTGGTTATGGCAGGCCCAACATATTCTTAAGCTTGAAACTAACTTTGAGGTGATGCTTTTATACATGAGAGGGAGTAACAGAAATCATTAGTCATACAAAAATAAATGTGGCTTTTGTTCAAGCAAAGATCGAACTCTAATCTACAAGGAAAAAGAAGACACTACTTACTGCGCTGTGCTAAGCCCGCTAATTATAAAATAGTAATCGTAAATAGGTTTTTTGTTGGTGGGCCTAAAGTAAGGGCTTGACCTGCCTTATGTTTGGGTCTACCTAGTGTCTTGTTTTGGTTTTTTGAGTTTGTTTTTTAAATGAGAAAAGGGGACATACACTGTTAGTGTAAACTAATTTTACATTAAAGTCCAAGAAAAATAAAGCATTTTGCAGTTATTTTTAAATTGCGATTACAAAATGGGTTTACATGGCAATATCATGAGTTTTCAGTGGATGTCCATGAAAAACTATTTTTCACCGACAATGCATCTTCATGAAACTCTTTTTGAATTGTATATTAACCAATGATTTTTCTGTGTTCACCTCAGCATGATGCAGGTGCTGTGATTTGTGATCCTGAACTAAGTTCACAGCTGAAGTCTGCAGCTTATTCTGCACTCAAGAAAATGGAAGGTGACATTCAGGATGAAGTGCCAACATTAATGAGTGGAGCAGGACATGATGCCATGGCAATGTCTCGCTTAACAAAGGTTTCTAATCTTTTTCATCCTTTTTTTTTTTGTATTAGCTTTATTTCGAGTCTTAAAATTTACGCCGTAGAATATGACAATGAATGAGGATTTGAACAGGTGGGAATGTTGTTCGTGCGATGTCGCGGAGGCATAAGTCACTCTCCACAAGAGGACGTGCTAGACGACGATGTTTGGGCGGCCGGTTTAGCATTCTTATCATTTCTGGAAAATCTATAGTACATGTGGAAACTAAATATGTAGATAAGCATTTGTAGCATGTAATTATAGGTTAATTTATTGAGTTTATTGATAATTCAAAAAAAAAAAAAAAGAACTCTTTTAGTTTTATGTGTCTCCTTATAGTTGTTTTCTTGAATTACCCTCCTATCAAGAGGAGGTCACCAAATTTGTAACAAATGAAGTTACAAATTTTTGGTGACAATAAAGTCTTCCCTGATGATACATTGAGTGGTGGAAGTTTCAAATGTAGTTGCTAAATTGAAGAAGGAATAAGAAGGCAAATTATTCATACTTGCATTTGTCAAAAGTTACTAGTAGCTTCTTATGAGAGATTTGATTGTAAGTTTTACTTGGTTTGTTGCTTTCTCTTTTACAACATGAATAAATAATATGGAAGTAGTGATTACCCAATCTAAGAGAAAAGTCATATTGAGCCACAACACATCAAAGCAATTCCTTCAATTTTTTATTTCAATGGTGAATTTTATAAAAACTCAAAATGGTCCTACAATTCATCTTACATATTTATAATTCAAGTTGTTGGACTATTGCTTATGGAAGAACTTGTTTTTTACTATGGCAAACTCCAATGGTGAAGAACTGAAAAAGTATATTGTTAAACTTATAAACCATTGAAGAACCTCTCATGGAGAAGGTTAAGATAATGCAGGATGTTAATATTGTAGGGTAAATCCACAAATTTCCTTATGAAGTGAATATTCTATGCATATGAATGATAGGAAGGAGCCTCCATGATGAAATCTAATGCATATTTTGAATCTGATTCAATCAAATTGCTGTTGTATTCCATATCATGAGAAATATGTAAGCCTTTGGAGATAGTTCTGCATACAAGTTAATTAGTAACCTAGCCTAATAAATTATCATCATAAAGTATGGAGAAAAATGCACATAATTTAATGTTCATGTAAAAAATATAAAATATAAAATACAAAATACAGAAAAATAAAAATTTCACATCTACTGAATTACGCTAATTTTGAATTTGTCATCACAAAAATATCATTCATTATCTTGTGTTTTTAATGATTTCTTTTTGTGTGAACCTAATAGAAGCAACTCCATTTGAAGATACCAAGTTGTAGAAAATATTCAAAATGAAAATCTAAAGAAATTTTATCATCTCAAAGGCATTTCAATTTTGCTCACATCCAAATGAAACTGCATGTCAAACTTAACACTTGAAATGTAAAAGATTTGTCACGACCCAAAAATTTAATGTCGTGGCCGGCGCACAAGCTATACTCCTAGCCTGGCAAGCCTATCAATTAACTTAACAATTAAACAACTAAATCGCTTTTTAACCGTTTAAAAATATATATATGCTTTTTCTCGAAATTTCGACAGAGTATCCTCTGTAACTTCAACATTCCCAAATTTTGTAAAATCGCTGTTCAGCTTTCAATCCAGTCATAATTCAAATAACATAACCAAATTGCTTAATACACTTCTCAAAAAAACTAAATAGACTTTCTAGACTCCAAAATAGCTGCAATTACATAGACTCAACAAATGTTACAAAATGGTCCTCGATCAAAGAGGCCTACCAAAAAAGAAGTTTGTTGAGACTTGAATCAAATAATAGATTCCTACTCAGCTGCTTGCGAATCTGAAAAATAATAAGCAACATAAAGGGGTAAGTCACAAAGACTTAGTGAGGAGACAACAACCACCATCAATTAGAAGGGAAACACAAAAGGCACGAATAACTGTTTAATCGCTTGACAAAGATATTAAAAATCCAGTGAATAACGAAACGAAATCAAAATGAACAACCTTAAAATCATTATAAAAATCAAACAAATAACAATACAAATTTTTAGAACCAAGAGGCGGCTTTATCTCATTGATAGCCCTCTCCTCCTAAGGGTGGTCTTTCCCTTAGGGGCAGCTCCATCTAACGAATGACCCTCTCCCCTTAATTCCGCAACGCATCAGCACGCATCAATTAGGGAGCTTACATCTCGTTGATAGCCCTCTCCTCCTACGGATGAC
>NC_021160.2:10684559-10685539 GCF_000331145.2 Cicer arietinum | reverse complement strand
TTATTTAATAAATACCACTAACCTTGAAGTTTCAACAAAGTGTGGGTACTTTACACAGATGACTTCTTCGGGTTCCCAAGTAGTTTCTTCGCCGGATGGACCACGCCAAAGAACTTTTACTGAAGCGATATCCTTTGAGTGTAAACGTCTCACTTGGCGATCTAATATAGCTACTGGATGTTCAACGCATGATAGACTCTCATCTAACTGTACGTCTTCATGATTAATCACATGAGAAAGGTCGTGAAGATACTTCCGAAGCATCGAAATATGAAATCAGGATGAACTGCCGAGAGATCCGGTGGAAGTGCCAAGCGATACGCTACTGGTCAGACTCTCTCTAAAACTTCAAATGGTCCAATGAACCTTGGGTTTAGTTTCCCCTTTTTACCAAACCGCAACACTCCTTTCATTGGTGAAACTCGTAAGAATACATGTTCTCCCACTGAAAACTCTAAAGGACGACGTCTCTTATCAGAATAAGATTTTTGCCTACTTTGAGCTGTCACTAAGCGATCTCGAATCAATTTAACTTTTTCAATGGCATCTTGAATCAATTCTGGACCGACTAATTTAGCTTCACCAACTTCAAACCACCCTATTGGAGACCTACACCGTCTTCCGTACAAAGCCTCGAACGGAGCCATCTGAATACTAGATTGATAACTATTATTGTACGCAAATTCCATCAAGGGCAAATGTTGATCCCAACTACCCTCAAGATCCATAACACAAGCACAAAGCATATCTTTCAATATTTGTATAGTCCTTTCAGATTGACCATCTGTTTGAGGATGAAAAGCGGTGCTAAGCTTCAAACGAGTTCCTAATGAAGTTTGGAACGACTTCCAAAATTGAGCAGTAAATTGAGCCCCACGATCAGAAATAATAGACACTGGCACACCATGCAAAGAGACAATTTTATCTAAATAAAGTTTAGCATATTGAGATGCAGTATAAGTAGTCTTCACAGGCAAAAA
>NC_021160.2:10683114-10683789 GCF_000331145.2 Cicer arietinum | reverse complement strand
CAGTCGAGCCTTCAATCTCAGCACACCATCAGAATCAACTGAAAAGTCTGAAATTTTACCATTTTGAACATTATTTACCATATTCACCAAGTATGGGTCTTGACTTTGAGCTTCCTTGATATCATCAACTATGGTTGAACGAATTTGTACGTGGGCTAAAAATAACCTCGAATGACCAAGTTCCAATTGAATTCCGCTTTCAACAACTTCTTGAAATTCTTTAACTATTGGCCTCTTTACTTTTGCTATATGAGCAAGACTGCCCATGGACTTCCTACTCAAAGCATCTGCAACAACATTTGTCTTCCCTGGATGGTATAAGATTGTGCAATCATAATCTTTCAAAAGTTCCATCCATCTTCTTTGTCTTAAATTTAAGTCTCGTTGCTGAAAGATATACTTAAGACTTTTATGATCGGTATAAATCTCACAAGTTTCATCATATAGATAGTGCCTCCAAATCTTAAGAGCAAAGATAACTGCATCCATTTCCAAATCATGTGTGGGATAGTTCACTTCATGCCTCTTGAGTTGTCTAGATGCATAGGCAATAACTTTACCTTGTTGCATAAGTACACAACCGAGACCAACTCTAGAAGCATCACAATAAACTGCATAACTTTCACCACCTATAGGTAATGCCAAAATAGGTGCTGACGTCAAGTACTCCTTCAA
>NC_021160.2:10680874-10682607 GCF_000331145.2 Cicer arietinum | reverse complement strand
TTAAATGTCGCTTGTGTTCTTCTTTACTCTTGGAATAAACAAGGATGTCATCAATAAACACAATCACAAATTGATCCAAGAATGGTTTAAAAACGCGATTCATCAAATCCATAAAAGCTGCTGGGGCATTAGTAAGCCCGAAAGACATAACCAGGAACTCATAATGTCCATAACGCGTGCGAAAAGTTGTCTTCGTTATGTCGTCTCTCTTTTTCTTCAACTGGTGATACCCCGACCACAAATCAATCTTAGAAAAACATTGAGCTCCTTGAAGTTGGTCAAACAACTCATCAATGAGGGGTAACGGATATTTATTCTTCACAATTACTTTATTCAACTGTCGGTAGTCTACACATAGCCGCATGGATCCATCTTTCTTCTTTACAAATAAGACGGGTGCTCCCCAAGGAGAAGAACTTGGACGAATGAAACCCTTATCAAGAAGATCTTGAAGTTGTTCCCTTAACTCTTTAAGTTCTGCTAGTGCCATACGATAAGGAGGTATGGATATAGGATGAGTGTTTGGAACTAAGTCTATAGAGAATTCAATCTCCCTATCAGGGGGTAACCCAGGAAGTTCTTCAGGAAAAACATCTGGAAATTCACATACTATTGGAATTTTTTCCAATTCCTCTTCAGCCACTTGTGTGTCCCTTACCACGGCTAAGTACGCTTGACAACCTCTTCTCATTAACTTGCTAGCTACCAAGGCTGAGATTTGGTTATGTGGTACCCAACCACATCCTCCTTGAAACGAGAAGACTGGTTGTCCTGGTATCTCAAATTTCACCACTTTGTTATGACAATCCAAAGTGGCATGATGCAAAGCCAACCAATCCATACCCAAAATCACATCGAAATCTATCAAGTCAATAACTACTAAATCTACCGGCAACATCTTGTCATCAATAATTACATCACAAGAACAATACACCGACTTAGCAAGCAAATTTTCACCAACAGGTGTAGCTACAACTAAAGGCTCTTCTAAAGAAGATGAACATTTACCAAGTTGAGTAGCAAACCACGACGATACAAAAGAATGTGTAGCTCCAGGATCAAACAAAATATGAGAATCTCTAGAACATATAGAAAGTATACTTGTAACTACTGCATTGGATGTCTGAGCATCCTGGCGAGTCAAAGCAAACACTCGAGCCTGACCTCTTCCTGCTGGTATCTGACCTCTACCACCAAATCCTCTACCTCACTGCTGGAATGTTCTTGAACCTCTGACATAAGAATTTCCACTCTGACGCACAGATGCAGAATGAGTTTGAGAAGATGCCAAAGTTGTTGGTGATGATGCATAACTAGAGGATGGGTGTGTCGTATCTACAGGACAATCCCTCATAATGTGACCTATTTGGCAACATTGGTAGCACACCTTAACATTACCATCTCTAGAACAATTTCCGAAGTGAAACCTACCACAAGTAGAACATTGTGTAGCTGAAACACCAGAATGTCTCTGAGGGAAAATGGATTGTGATGCTGCTCCAGAATCTGATCTACAAATCTGCACTGTCCTAGAAGATTGTCCACTATGACCACCCCTTTGAGACATGAGTCATTGTTGCCCCTGATAACCAAACATAGATCCACCACCGCGGTTTGAATAGTTACTGTAAGATCCTTCAATCCTTTGCTTCTTATGTGAATCTTGTCTATTGCCTCCTTTTTCCTTCTGTCGTTGCTCAATCAAAAGAGCCAAACTCAAAACCTCAGCAAAA
>NC_021160.2:10679873-10680393 GCF_000331145.2 Cicer arietinum | reverse complement strand
TGATAGGATAAGGAGCATGTCTAGAGAGCTGTGTAAAACGAGCACTGTACTCTGAGACTGTCATACTCTCTGTTTGCTCCAATCGCTCAAACTCATGAGCTAATCCATCTCTAACACTCTCCGGAAGAAAACGAGCCATGAACAACTGAGAAAACTCTCTCCATGCTAACGGAGGTGACCCCACTTGTCTACCATGTGACACTATATCAAACCAATCACGAGCCACGCCTATTAGTTGAAATGATGTCAGTTCTACTGCTCTTACTTCGGAACAACCCAATGCTCTCCAAAGCCGCTCTAGAATGTCAATGAATTGTTGTGGATCCTCAGTTGCACTAGACCCAGAAAAAGTAGGGGGTTTAAGCTTCATGAAGTCTGGTAAAGTAACCTCAATACCCCTCGTTGCAGCAGTTGTCTGACGCTCAACTTGTCCAATCTCTTGTTGACCATTGACATTTTCATGCCTTTGATCACCCTCCTGTTGTTGTCCGACGACAACCCCAACAAGTTGTTGCACAAC
>NC_021160.2:10643989-10679509 GCF_000331145.2 Cicer arietinum | reverse complement strand
GCTGGATTTTCGCGCCTCCTCCTAGGTACCTCAACATCAGCATTCAAACCATGTCCGCCAACACTAGCTCTACGCCTGTTTTGAGCACGAACTGAAACACGACCTCGTTGACGAACACCTTGAGCTTGAGAAATTGATTCGTCAACAATTTCCCTTATAGTAGGATTCCTAGTCTTGGGTGGCATTCTCACTTATTCGAAGAACATTGATCAAAGATTGAATAAGGCGACAAGAAATTGTGGAGAGGTAGTGATGATGAATTTAAACACAAATTCTGACAACAGATGAGACTCTCATAGAGTGCTAATAACTCTTGCGAGTAATTTGTGCCCGGGTACACAATTTACTGACAAGAATCTATTATCACCCTATGTTTGCAGCTATTAGGACCTACGACCGAGCTCTGATACCAACTTTGTCACGACCCAAAAATTTAATGCTGTGACCGGCGCACAAGCTATACTTCTAGCCTGGCAAGCATATCAATTAACTTAACAATTAAACAACTAAATCGCTTTTTAACCGTTTAAAAATATATATATGCTTTTTCTCGAAATTTCGACAGAGTATCCTCTATAACTTCAACATTCCCAAATTTTGTAAAATCCCTGTTCAGCTTTCAATCCAGTCATAATTCAAATAACATAACCAAATTGCTTAATACACTTCTCAAAAAAACTAAATAGACTTTCTAGACTCCAAAATAGCTGCAATTACATAGACTCAACAAATGTTACAAAATGGTCCTCGATCAAAGAGGCCTACCAAAAAAGAAGTTTGTTGAGACTTGAATCAAATAATAGATTCCTACTCAGCTGCTTGCGAATCTGAAAAATAATAAGCAACATAAAAGGGTAAGTCACAAAGACTTAGTGAGGAGACAACAACCACCATCAATTAGAAGGAAAACATAAAAGGCACGAATAACTGTTTAATCGCTTGACAAAGATATTAAAAATCCAGTGAATAACGAAACGAAATCAAAATGAACAACCTTAAAATCATTATAAAAATCAAACAAATAACAATACAAATTTTTAGAAACGGATGACCTCTCTCGTAAGGGCGGCTCCATCTAACGGTTAACTCTCCCTAATCAACACGTGGTAACTAGGTGCACCTAACGCAGTTAACGATTTAATAATTATAACACCGATTTTTCAAAACGCGCATTTAAAATCCTTTCATCATAATTCATGAAAAAAAACGTATTCAGTCGCATAACAATTCAAGATTTAAATACTTTAACTCATACGTAAATCAAAATAATAACATATTATATAACAACGACAGTTAAATTAAATAATTGACGAAATCGAGATAAAATTCAAAGGTTGTGTTTCTCAAATTTTTCAATAAATACTTTAATATAGAAAACAAGTAAAATGATAATAATAGCAGTATAAAAATATATGACGATGATCGTCGTCAACTCACAGTTATGGAGAATCGTCTAAGTTTGCTCTCCAACAACTCTCAGAGTAGGCGGCAAGGTCTCAGTTGACAAATCTGAGTATCAAAAATATTTCCAAGGCTTTAGAGAAAGTTATTCTAAAGTTTAACTACCTCTAGGAAACCATCAACATCATTTAAATATACTCTAAGCACAAAATAAGATTTTTACTCAAAACTACATTTTTCTATGAATTCATACTAGGATTAGAGTTGTGCATTTACCTCAATGAGTCTCAATAAACCACTTTCAAGAGATGGGTACCCTTTTCCTTCCTTAGAACACAAATCCTAACCCAAAAATCCCAACCAAAAGAATTCGTAGGAGTTTGAGAAATTAAGCCTGTGGGGATGTTAAATCTCTTTTAAGGATTGAGGGTTTGAGTAATAGGGTGAGAAGAAGCAAGGAGAAGAGAAGGAAAAGAAAGAAAGAAAAAAAACAACAAAAAAGGGGAGGGGAGGGGAGTGTGTGCCGAGAGGGAGAGAGAGGAAATTTGGAGAAAATGAGAGAGTGAGAATGAGTAGGGTTAATTTGTTTTTTATTTATTATTATTATTATTAATTATTATTATATTTATTTTATTTTATTTTATTTTATTTTATTTTTAAATTTTTGGCACGGGACGTGTCAAGATTAAAGTTCTTAATGTTCATCCATATGATTTCCACCATTGTGATGAAGTTTTGTTTTTAAGTGAAGTAATTACTATCGCACTACCAAAAAGTTCTTAAAGTCGAGCATCAATCTAACTAATTTCTTTAACATTTTTCACCTTTCATTTTAAACAATCATATAACCCGCATTTGATTTTATAATTTTAAATTCAGAATTATAATGTAGTTGACGGTTAAGGTAGTATCTTGAAATTATTTATCCTAGCTCTTATCAACGACACTCCATAGATGCTTGAAACTAAATAATGCAAAATCAAGATTGAATTAGTTTTGAATATACTTTTATAGTTTAAATTAAAAATATATAATATAAACTAAAGTTTATAGTTTACCTTTTATAAACACCATAAAATATATTATGGATGTAAGTATTTAGCTTGGTCCATTACCTCATAAATAAATAAATAAATATTGTTGACTTATCACTTAGTTCCGCTAAAAGAAATACTTTCACATGTGGATAGTGCCTTTCAACCCTTTGGATTTTTGAGGGGTTGCATAAGTCGTTGTTGTAGTACAACACAATAGCCATACATGAGACACTCAATAACAAACTATTAAAATTGATTCTCTCTATGAATAAATTAATTTAATATCATCTACAATATTAATCTATAGATCAGATATTAAACTCATAATAATATATATCATCTTAGTCAAAAGATTTAGATAAATAAGTGATAATAGCCAAATAGTCAAACCCGATAAAAGCATTATTTTAATTTAACAAAAAAATTATGAATCCACATAATCCACTTTTTCTTTTTTTTTTTTTAAAAAAGAACTTCTCAATAATTTCTTATTATGTGTTATTTTTTCCTTCTAACTCAGTTTCCTTGAGATATTATATACATTTCCAAATATCTTATTGATCGGAGAATAATAAAAGAGGGAAAATGTCAAGTTTAAATTTTTAAAAGAAATGAAAGGAAAAATGAAGCGGCGCAATTTCTCTTCAAACCAATTTTAGTTTACTTGAAAAGAAAAAAATATTTGTTTAAAAATTTGATTTAAATATGTTTTTATTTAATATGATATTAAATACTAAAAAAATAATTAAAAAATTAAATTTAATTATAACTTTATTCCTTTACCAAATTAAATACAATTTATTTTTCTTCACTCATCACTTGTTGAACCAAGAGCTTAAGAGACCTTTTATTACAAGTTATTTTCAAAAATAATTATTTAAAAAGAAATATTTTTAAGAGTTTTCGTCTGTTTTATACAGTTTTGAAAAAAAAATTAAAGGTTGAAAATAATTCAAAAATTTAAACAATTTTTCTTAAAATTATTTTTAATAATTCATTATTTTTTTAAAAAGTGATTTTCATTTAATAAACAAACACCAAACATTTTCTATTTTATAAAAATCTTTAACAAATAATTTCTACATTATTTAAATCACTCATTCTATAATTTGGAACAAACCGATTCTAAATTACTACTTACATTTATATTATTAACAAAGTTTATTATTATATTCAGTTTAACAAAACAAAAAAACGAGATTATAGCTTATGTCTTCTACAAGCTCTCTTTGATAACAGTTATTTATGAGTTTGTAGTTTATAGTGTTTTGTGATAAGTTAATTCAAGTAATTTATAATTTATTATTTTTTATTCTAGTTTAAACTAATTTATCTTTATAGTGTTTTGTGATAAGTTAATTCAAGTAATTTATCTTTTATAATTTATTTATCATAGTTTAAAATAAATAATTTATTTATAAATAATTTATAAAATTTTAATAAATAATAATTTTAATAATTTATTTATTATAATTTAAGATAAATAAACTAGCTAAATAAATAAATAAAAATTAGATTAATAAATAATTTATTTTATCAATAATTTAAATTTTAAACTAATTAATATTTTAAAGTAAATAATTCATTTATTTTAATTTAAAATAAATAAAATAGATAAATAAAAAAAGATATCAAATAAATTTTAAACTAATAAAAAAATAAATTTTAATTACTACTTTTAAAAATATTTTAAGTATTAATTGATAAAATTTATTTTTAATTAAAAATTTCCTTTTATATAGTTTTATATTTTCAAACTAATTAAATCCAATTTTATCAAACACTTCAATTTTCAATTAGATTAATAATTCTAAAGTATTAGCTAATTTTATCAAAACAAAAGTCTTAGTGAATAACATGGTAGTACTGACTCTTCAGATGTAAAGTCCACTAATTTTCCCGGAAAAAGCATCCCAATAGTTGAAAACAACTATGATTTTTTTATAACTAAAATATACAATTTATGATTAATAAGGATTGGGAAAGCATATGCACGAATCTCACGTATCAAAAACACAAAAATGACATAGATAATAGTAGGGATGTATATGGTTTGGGCAAACCCAATCAACACAACGATATAAAGAATGTTTTGAGTTGGATAAATTAGTGTGTAAAAACAATATTGGTCTTATAAAATAGTATATAAATTGTTCAACTTTTTTTTAGGTATTCAGTAAAATCAAACTCAATCCATTTTATTTAAATGATTTAATTTCTAAAAATTATTTAGTTATTTTAGAATGTTGCATTTTATTTATTTTGATACATGTAAGGAGTTTATGAAATTTTAAAATCTTTGCAACTTTAGTTATATTGATGCTTGTGTAACTTTAGTATTTTACGATGAATTTTATTATTTTAATATTTTCATTAATTGCTAAAAAATAGTGAAAATATGATATGCTATATTTTTAGGAAAATTAAGATTGTATTATTTTTTAGAAAGAATATGATGGTGAATAGTTAACAAAAAAACAAAAATGGGTAATCCAAAAGAGTTCCCAACTCAACTCGGAAATGAGTGGTTTGACTTAGTTAAATTAAGAATTGCAACGATAACTTTTTTATCAGACCAAGTGAGTATTCTCTATACAGTTTGGATTTCGATTTTGGTAAAACCCAACCAAAATCGACTCACCTACAATGAGAGTCATCTTAAAGATTTTAGAGACTCTGTTTTAATCTTAAAAATGAGACTCCTAATAAATAAAAATGCAATTTTAATAATTAAAAAATTGATAAAATAAATTTTAGTTCATTTACATATATAAATCTACATGATCCACGAAGGTTGTATACATATTAATCTAAATGATGCATGTCATATGGTTATATTAATTCATACAACAAGAAAAGATGTATAGATAGTATGTCAAATTCACATATTAGACTTAAATATACGTTTCGACAATAATAACACAACAACCACAATTTTATTCATAAAAACAATTCAACCTTTATGATATGCAACCCAAAATTACAATCACACACAATTGTTTTATATAATTTGATTTTCACAAACTTATTACACTTAATAATTACTCTTTTTTTTTAATTTTGTTTAATATAGATATTTTTTTCTCAATTATATTTATATATAAAAGTTTCTCAAAAATCATATATCATATCACAACAAATGTTTTTTTTTTAGATCAACACTCATACAATAAATAATAAACATTTATACATATACGTAATAATATAAAACTTTTTTGGGCAAATCTATTGTGACAAGTATGCTAATGGTGAGAGCTTAAATATCCGACCATATATAAATAATAGAGTAAGAATTAATTCCAAGATTATGGCCCCACGTAAAACATGTACATCATCTTTACCAGTTGAGAATTGATTTAGTTTTTCTTAACTATAAAGAGTTAACATGATTTTCGATAGTACTATGGTTTTCGGATAGTACCGTGGTTTTTTGCTGGTGCAAACGGTATTCGATATTAATAAGGTTGGTCGGTACTCCAAAGTAACCAAACAATAAGTAACATTGTTTTTCAGCTAAATACCACTAGATCGCGACCACAGTTTTCTTTCATCACACCCTTATATTTCCATGTTTTTGCAATTTTGTTTTTTATTCTTCTACTTTTTACTGTTTATACAAACTCAAATACCTTAAATTAAAATCTTTGTTGATAAGGTTTGTTTTTTACTTTTTTTTTTATTTAAAATTTTCACAGATTGTTTGACAGATCACTACTTTACATGCAAGTAATATTTATGTATATGCAAAACTCACATGTGAATTTAGGTCAAAATTTTTTTGATTAATAAAGATATAAAAAAATTAAAATTTAATTATAAATACATGACAAATGACTCATTTTCGTCGTGACCTAAATTCAAACTCAAAAACAAATTTCATTCTTTATTTATTTTTTATAAATATTTTTATTTTATTTTTATTCAAAAAATTCTCATAATATCCTTTCCTAGAAGATTGGTCGAATATAAATAATATACAAATAGTTCATCAAACATATTTAATTGCAAAATATAACAAAAATTAAATATGATTGATACAAATAGTTGAATTGTTCAAACTGTCTTCAAAATTATCCAAGTAATTAAAAAACACATAAAATTATTTTATCAATATAGTTATTGTGTATTAAATGTTGCAATCATTATTATTTTATTCTTGTTTGGTAAATAACATACATTTGTTTCATGTATAATTTGTACAATGAATTTTCAATAGTATATTATATAATTTTCTTCACATTTTAATCAATATATTATTTAAGAGACACATTAAAAATTAAATATACATTTATTTTTTAATTAATTGTTTTGTGATGAATTTTTTTTAACTATTTAATGAGTGAAAACATATCTCCCAGTTGAATTATAATTAGTTTACTTTACCTTTTTACACTTTTAATAGATCAATGACAAATTTGTGTCTCATTATACATATTTTTTTTTAATTAATTAACTAGTGAAACGAGTTTCACTTATTTAAGTGGAGAGTGGTCTAATTAGGATTAAAAACAAAAGAGATACTATTTTGATAGGAAAGGCAACCACCAAAAGAGAAAAGAGGGGAGTAACCTTATTCTCGATTTAGTTAAATTAGTCTCAGGAAAAACATCGATCGTGCATTCGTTAACCGTTGGATCGGACTGATTTTTGGACAGCCAGTTTGCAACATTCGGGTCTTCGTTTTCAATGGTCGGATCGACGAAACGACATCTGGAGGGGAGAAATCGTGCCCGCACAGCAGCAGGTTTTTGGGTATTTTTCCTCTTCGTGCTTTTCATTTATAGGCTTTAGTGCTTTGTTATTTTGGCTGGTTATAGACACACTTTGTGCATCATTTTGAGACTCTCTGGTATTCTTATTTGATTATAGCGGAACTATTTCTTTGGTATGGACGACCCGTGGTTTTTACCCTTGCATTGAGGGGTTTTCCACGTTAAAATATCGGTGTTCATTACGTCTTTTTATTTTGATTAATTTATTGTCATATATTTATTGTTGCTCCTCATGAGTTCTTGCAAGTTGGGGAAATTTTATATCCGTTGCATATTACTTGTTATTGTGTTTCTGTGTTTATTTCCATCAAAGTGGCATTAGAGCTCTTGGTTGAAGCGCTATTTGACTTGCTTGAAGGATGGAGGCAAATATAAATATAAAGATGGTGTGCTTGAATGGTACTAATTACCATTTGTGGAAGGGCAAGATGAAAGATTTGTTATTTGTGAAGAAAATGCATCTTCCTAATTTTTTCTAAAAAGTCGGTTGATAAATCTACGGAAGAATGAGATTTTGAACATCAACAGGTATGTGGTTTTGTTAGGCAATATGTAGAAAATGTTGTTTATAATCATATTGCTAATGAGACAGATGCAAAAACTATGTGGGATAAGATAGAGACTTTGTTTGCCTCTAAATCAGGAAATAATAAATTATTCTTACTGAATAGTTTCATAAGTTTGAAGTATAAGGAGTGAACGTCTATTTCGGACCACTTGAGTGAATTTCAGGGACTCCTTGATCAAATATCTGGAATAGGTATCAAGTTTGATGATGAGCTATTGGGACTATTTTTACTGTTATCTTTACCAGAGTCTTGGAAAACATTTCAAGTTTCTATAATGAGTTTAGCTCATAATGGTGTTGTTTCTTTGGAAACAGCTAAGGGCGATGTCTTGAATGAGGAGATGAGAAAGAAGGCACAAGGTTCTTCATCTTAATCTGAAGTTCTTGTCACTGAAAATAGGGGGAAAAGTCAGAAAAATAATCGAATGGTGGTAGAGAAAATAGCAGAAGCAAGTCCAAGTCTAGATACAAAAATATAGAGTGTCATTATTGTCATAGAACAGGGCACATACAGAAGAATTGTTTTATGTGGAAAAAAGAGAACAAAGGAAAAAAGGGTAAGAAGAAACAAATGGGTCGTGATGATGATCGTGTTACTACTGCTAATAATGATGATATTGTTATTCTCCGTGACTATGAGTCAATTAATCTTGTATCTGATGAGAGCATGTGGATAGTTGATAGTGGTGTTACACTACATGTTACACCGAGAAAGGAGTTCTTCACATCTTATACTTCAAGTGACTTTGGAGTTTTGAAGATGGGTAATGATGGTGTATTTAAGGTAATTGGTGTTGGTGATGTATGCTTGCAAACCAACACAGGAATGCAATTGTTGCTTAAAGGAGTCAAACATGCTCCAAATGTTCGCTTCAATTTGATCTTTGTGCATATGCTTGGTGAAAGTGGTTTCGATAATCATTTTGCTTCTAAAAAGTGGAAACTTAGTAAAGGTAACTTGGTTGTGGCTAAAGGGGAGAAAATTAGTAAACTGTATTGGACAAAAGCTTTAGTTGCAAAAGACAACGTGAATGTTATAGATATGGATTCATCTTTGTGGCACCGAAGACTTAGCCATATTAGTGAAAAGAAGTTAAATTGCTTAGCTAGAAATGATGTGCTTCCAGAATTAAAGAATGTAGATTTGGAGAAATGTTCTCACTGCATGATTGGAAAACATACTAGAGTATCCTTCAAAAGGCATCATCCCTCTAGAAAGTCAGAGTTGCTTCAGTTGGTGCATTCTAACGTTTGTGTCCCTTTAAATGTAAAATCTTTTAGTGGTGCACTTTATTTTGTTACTTTTATTGATGACTGTTCCAATAAATTATGGGTTTATGTCCTGAAGACAAAAGACCAAGTGTTGGCGAAATTCAAACAATTTCATGATTTGGTTGAGAGGCAGACAAGCAAGAAGCTGAAACGTGTCTGTATTGACAACGGTGGTGAGTATTATGGACCCTTTGATGTCTATTGCAAGCAGTAGGGTATAACACATGAAAAGACTCCTCCCAAAACTCCTCAGCTGAATGGTTTAGCAGAGAGGATGAATCAGACACTTTTTGAGTGAGTGAGGTGCATGCTCTTTGAAGCTAAGTTGCCTAAATATTATTTGAGTGAGGCATTGTACACGGCGGTGCATGTTATTAATCTTACTCCTATTTTGTCGCTTTGAATAGTGAAGTACCAAACAAGGTATGGTTTGACAAAAATGTCAGGTATGATCACTTGAGAGTCTTTGGTTGCAAGACTTTTGTGCATGTTTCGAAGGATGAAAGATCCAAGTTGGATGCAAAGTCAAAGCAGTGTATCTTCATCGGCTATGGTGAGGATGAATTTGGCTACATGTTGTATGATCCTATAAACAAAAAGGTTATCAGGAGTCGTGATGTAGTGTTCATGAAAGACCAAACTATTGAAGACATTGATAATGTGGAAAAGATTACACGTGAGAGAAATTACGTCTTAGCTGATGGTGATCCAGTTCGATCACCTGTTCCTGATTTGGATACTACTTATGGTATTGTTGAGAATGATGAGCCACATGATTGTATTTATGATCATCAACTTAGAAATGAGGTAAATATCCCAACTAGTGAAGATCATGAGTTGTCACACGATGAGAATCTAAATGATGCTTCTGAATCATCTCTAACCCAACTCAAGAGGTCTAAGAGGCAAAGACAACCATCTACAAAGTATGGTTCTGATGAGTATGCGAATTTGATTGATGAAGGGGAACCTGAGTGTTTTCAAGAGGCCATGGAGAGTGAAGAAAGTCAAAAGTGGTTGGATGCAATGCATGATGAAATGAAATCCTTGCATAATAATCACACTTATGATTTGGTGAAATTGCCAAAAGGCAAAAGGTCTTTGAAAAACAGGTGGATCTATAGAGTGAAAATTGAGAGTAAGTCAAGGTCTCCAAGGTATAAAGCCAGATTAGTGGTGAAAGGTTTTCGTCAAAGAAAGGGTGTTGATTTTAATGAGATTTTCTCACTTGTGGTAAAAATGTCATCAATTAGAACCATGTTGAGTTTGACAGCTACTCTTGACTTAGAGGTAGAGCAAATGGATGTAAAAACGACTTTCCTTCATGGTGATTTGGAGGAATAAATTTACATAAAGCAACCTGATGGTTTTCTTATTAAAGGCAAGGAAAACTATGTGTGTAGACTAAGAAAAAGTTTATACGGTTTGAAGCAAGCTCCAAGGCAGGTACAAAAAGTTTGAGTCTGTTATGTATGACCAAGGATACATGAAGACTACTTCTGACCATTGTGTATTCGTTAGAAAATTTTATAACGATGATTTCATTATCCTGTTATTATATGTTGACGACATACTTATTGTTAGAAAAAATATTTCCAAAATTGACAGGTTAAAGAAGCAGTTGGGCGAGTCCTTTACCATGAAAGACATGGGAGCAGCTAAACAGATTCTTGGTATAAGAATCATGCGTGACAGAAAGGAGAAGAAATTTTGGATGTCATAAGAACACTATATTGAGAGAGTGTTGCAAATGTTTCAGATGGAAAACTCCAAGGATGTAAGTACTCTTCTTGCTGCTCACTTTAAGTTGAGTTCTAAACGAATTCCTTCTAGTGAAGATGAGAAAAAATACATGGAACGAATTCCTTATGTTTCTGCTGTGGGTAGTTTGATGTACGCAATGGTGTATACAAGACCAGATATTGTGCATGTTGTTGGTACAGTCAGTAGATTTTTGTCAAATCTAGGTAGAGAGTATTGAAATGCTGTAAAATGGATTTTGAGGTATCTTCGTGGTACTACATGTGTGAGGCTTTGTTTTGGAGGTGACAATATTTTGGTGGGGTACTCCGACTCAGATATGGCTGGAGATATTCACTCGAGAAAGTCAACTTCAGGCTACATGATTAAATTTGCAGATGGAGTTGTGGCTTGGCAGTCTAGATTACAAAAATGTGTAGCATTGTCTACAATTGAGGCATAATTCATTGCCATTACTGAAGCATGCAAAAAGTTGATTTGGTTGAAGAAATTCTTGCAGGAGCTTGGGTTTTTTAGGACAAATATGTATTATTTGTCGATAGTCAAAGTGTTATTCATCTTGGTAAGAATTCGACGTTTCATAGCAGGTCCAAACACATTGATGTGAGGTATCATTGGATACGTGATGTTTTGGAAGCTAAGTTGTTGGAATTGGCTAAAGTTCATACTAATTATAATAGTTCTGATATGATGACTAATGCATTACCAAGAGGGAAGTTTGAAACTTGTTGTGATATCGTCGGTTTGACGATTATCTTCACGTAGTTGTGAGGGGGAGATATATTGGGTATTGGGCTCACTTCCTATGTGGAGAAAAGCCTAAATATTATAGTCCATGGGTCTCACTTATTTAAGTGGAGAGTGGTCTAATTAGGGTTAAAAACAAAAGAGAGACTATTTTGATAGGAAAGGCAACCACCAAAAGAGAAAAGAGATGAGTAACCCTATTCCCGATTTTGTTAAATTAGTCTCAGAAAAACATTGATTGTGCATTCGTTAACCGTTGGATCGGGCTGATGTTTGGACGATCGACTCGCAACATTCAGGTCTTCGTTTTCAATGGCCGGATCGGCGAAACATTGTCTGGATGGGGAGAAATCTTGCTCGCACAGCAGCATGTTTTTGGGTATTTTCCCTCTTCTTACTTTTCATTTATAGGCTTTAGTGCTTTGTTATTTTGGCTGGTTGTAGGCACAATTTGTGCATCATTTTGAGACTCTCTTGTACCCTTATTTGATTATAGTGGAGCTATTTCTTTGGTCTAAACGACCCGTGGTTTTTACCTTTGCATTGAGGGGGTTTCCACGTTAAAATATCAGTGTTCATTACGTCTTTTTATTTTAATTAATTTGCTGCATATAATTATTGTTGCTCCTCACGGGTTCTTGCAAGTTGGGGGAATTTTATATTCGTTGCGTATTACTTGTTATTGTGTTTCTGTGTTTATTTCCATCAAAGATGTGAGGAAACCCCACAACTAAGAAGGTGATAATGAGGATGATAAGCAAACAAGAAGTAGTTATCGTGTATGTGTGCTCAAGAGAGACCTGAAATGTTATTAGCAGTAGAGAAGCATAAGTTGTAAAGTAAAAAAGCCAACTCTACCTAGCTCTTGTGTATTCAAAAGACAAAATTGGAGGTTGTGGAAGTGCAAGATTTTGTAAAATTATGTGGTTCATGGGTTGTGGGTTTTTCTTATAAATTATGTATTGAAAGTTCAAGGGGTATTCTTTTGATGTGGAATTCTACTGTAGTGGTTGCTGTTAGATCTTATTGTAGTGGTCATGCATTAATTGTGGAGGGTTTGTGAAAGTTGATTAAGGATATGTTTGTTGTATCAAATGCATATGCACCATGCGAGAGTAGAGGTGTTGTAGATGAGGTCCATGGTTGGAAACAATTTGAGTTTGAAGTGGTGTATTTGCGGGAATTTTAATTCAGTTCGATCAGAGGATAAAAGAAAAAGATGTGGGGTGAGTTATAGGAGAGAGGATATAAGTAGTTTTTAATGATTTTAGTAATGATTCATAACTAATAGATATTTCCCCTTAGTTTATGCTTTACTTGGACTCGATTGGTGGATTTTCGTTGAATAGATTGGATAGATTTTTATTAGTTTATGCTTTAATTGGATTCAATTGGTGGGTTCTCCTTGAATAGATTAGATAGATTTTTATTGTTTGAGAACTAGTGTATGTTGTGGCCTAATTCAATGAGGTTGGATAGGGGCTTATTCGACCATTTCCCTGTTATTCTTATTGTTGATGTTGTCAATTGGGCCTAAACCATTCAAAATACTAAAGTGTTGGTCAAAATTTGAGGACTATAATGAGTTTGTGAAGGAGTAGTGGATTGAGATGAATTTTTCTAAATGAGGTGTGTTGAAAGATATGTTAAAAGTGATTAAAGAGTGTTGAAAGATATGTTAAGAGGGCTGAGGAGCAGTTAATCAAACTAGATATCTAAGGGGAACTATTAATGTGTTACAAGTTTCAAAAGTTGTAGAACATCATCTGATGTAAGAACATTGTTTTCATTCTTTAGAATCAAATGTAGTATTATGTGGCAGAAAGATAAAGTTATTTAGTTGAAATAAGACGATGTTAACTCTAAAGTTTTCCACGGTGTCGTGTCAAGAAGAATGAGGTTTAATAGTATCATGAGAATAGATGTAAATGAGATACATATTGAGGATGTGGATGATGTTCGACATACTATTTTTAGATCACTTTGACTCGCATTTCAGATCCATTGATACACCAATATTAGAGCTGGAAGATTCAAATTTTAAAATGATTAGTGACAATGAAGAAAGTAAAAGACAAAATACTTTCATGTTTTATTATTACAGCCCTAAGCTGTTTATATAGGAAAAGAAATTACAATAGTAAAACTGAGTAATAATGATAGAATAAAAATAAACATAATAATATAAAATAAAAGAGAATAAAATCTAATTTCTCTCGATTCTTCAACACCCCCCCTCAAGTTGGTGCATAGATATCTGTCATGCCCAACTTGGCTATAATTCGCTCAAAATTGGGTCTTGCCAAACTTTTTGTCAAGATATCAGCAGTTTGCTGGTTGGAAGTCACAAATGGCAGACATATAACTCCAGCATCAATTTTTTCTTTTATGAAATGGCGGTCAATCTCAATATGCTTGGTTCTATCATGTTGTACAGGGTTGTGAGCTATACTTATTGTTGCTTTTCTATCACAGAACAATTTTAAGGGTGAGTCAACTTTCATTTTCAGTTCGTCCAAAAGTTTACGAATCCATAAAAGTTCACAGATTCCTTGAGCCATTGCTCTGAATTCAGCTTCTGCACTGCTTCGAGCAACAACCCCTTGTTTCTTACTTCTCCAAGTAACAAAATTTCCCCAAACATAGGCACAATATCCAGTGGTGGATTTTCTATCAGTAATTGATCCTGCCCAATCAGCATCTGTAAATATAGAGACTTCTCTGTCATTAGTTTTCTTGAAGCACAAACCCTTTCCAGGATTGGATTTCAAGTACCTTAAGATTCGATAAACTGCCTCCAAGTGTTCTTCATAGGGAGAATGCATGAATTGACTTACAACACTCACAGAGAAAGCGATGTCAGGTCTAGTGTGGGCTAGATAAATAAGTTTGCCGACTAACCTCTGGTATCTTCCAATCTCAACAGGAACACTGCCTTTCTCCCAAAGTTTAGCATTTAATTCCATAGGAGTATCTGCTGGTCTACACCCACTCATCCCAGTTTCTTCCAAGAGATCTAGGATGTATTTTCTTTGAGAAACAACAATTCCCTTCTTTGAGCGAGCAACTTCCATACCAAGAAAATATTTAAGCGCGCCTAAATCTTTGATCTCAAATTCTTTAGTCAAATTTTTCTTCAATCTTTCCATCTCAACAATGTCATCTCCTGTGAGAATAATATCATCTACATATACAATTAAAATTGAAATTTTACCAACATTAGAGAACTTCATGAACAAAGTATAGTCTGATTGTCCCTGCATATATCCTTGCCTTTTGACCGACTGAGTGAATTTTTCAAACCAAGCCCTTGGAGATTGCTTGAGACCATAAAGGGATTTTTGAAGTTTGCACACATTTGAACCAAATTTATCTTCAAAGCCAGGTGGGCTATCCATGTATACTTCCTCCTCCAAATCACCATTCAGAAAAGCATTCTTTACATCAAGTTGGTTAAGAGACCAATCTAAATTCACTGCCAAGGACAAGAGAACTCTAATAGTGTTTAATTTGGCAACGGGAGCAAAAGTCTCTGAGTAATCAATGCCATATGTCTGAGTAAACCCTTTAGCAACCAAGCGTGCCTTGTATCTTTCAACTGTGTTATCAGAATTATATTTCACAGTAAATACCCATTTACAGCCAACAGTATTCTTTCCTGTAGGTAATGTCATGACTCTCCAAGTTTGATTCTTCTCAAGAGCTCTCATCTCCTCAAGAACAGCTTCTTTCCACTTTGGAATTTTTAGAGCCTCCTGTATATTTTTTGGAATTTCTACAGTAGACAACTTAGAGGTAAATGCAGCAAATGAAGAAGACAATTTTGAGTATGACACATAATTAGACAAAGGATATTTAGTGCATGATCTAATAGGTTTTCTAATTGCAATAGGAAGGTCTAAATCAGGATACTCGACATGACTCTTAAGAATAGAAGAAGACTTACATGTATCAAGATGATGTGTTGGATTATCTATTGGTTCAGAATCTTGGAAGGGTCGGAGAATGGGTCCTTCATTTCTCTGTTTATGGTTTCTTCTTTCAAAGACATTTCCCTTCCAAGTAGGGTCAATTGTAGTAAACCTGCTTTGTGTCTCTTTATCTGAGTCATTATGTTGTGGCATTTCAGGTGGTCCTTTATTATTATTGAGATCAAGAATTTGATCATTGTGATTTTCATTTGAAATTGTCGCCCCCGAATCTGTCGAAACCTCATTCATAAGTGGATTGAGTTTCAATATGGATTCTTGGGCATTTTCTTTTGGTGCATCAATATAAGTCTCAGAATTTTGTGACAACACTATATCACTTAAAGTAATGATGTTTTCAAAAGTAAAAGATGAATCTTCCTTAAAATTTCCCCCCTGAAGATGAATGTCACTAAAAAATGGTTGATTTTCAACAAAAGTAACATCCATGGTTACAAAAATTCTTTTTGATTTTGGTTCAAAACACCGATACCCCTTCTGAGTTGGAGAGTAACCGGTAAACACACATTTTATTGCTCGTGGATCGAGTTTGTCAAGGTGTTTATGTTCATGAACAAAAGCAGTGCAACCAAAAACTTTTAGTGGCAAATCAGCAGAGACACTAGTCAAAGGAAAATAATTTCGAAAAACATCAAGAGGTGTATGAAAATCTAAAACTTTAGATGGCATTCGATTGATTAAATATGATGCAGTTAAAACAGCTTCACCCCACAAATATTTTGGAACCTTATTTGCAAATAGTAAAGCTCTAGCAACCTCAAGAAGATGCCTATTCTTTCTCTCTGCAATTCCATTTTGTTGGGGTGTATTAACACAAGAACTTTGATGAACAACCCCATTTGCAAGAAAAAAATCGGACAAAAGTATATTAAAATATTCTTTACCATTGTCACTTCTGAAGACTTGAATATTTGTTTGGTATTGAGTGTGCACCATTTTAAAGAAATTTTTGACAACCTGTCCAACTTCCGATTTTTCTTTCAATAAATAAACCCAACAAATTCTAGTATGATCATCAATAAAAGTTATAAACCATTTTTTATTAGAAAATGTGTTTATTCTATTAGGACCCCAAACATCACTATGAATAACTGCAAACGGTTTTGATTGTTTATATGGTTGTGCAGAAAAAGAAGAACGGTGATGTTTAGCAAATTCACAAGTTTCACAATGAAATAAAGATGGATCCTTCTTAGAAAATAATTTAGGAAACAAATGTTTCAAATACGGAAAACTAGGATGTCCTAACCGTAAATGCCATAACATAATATCATCATTATTAGAAGAAACAAAAATAGATTCAAAGCAGGTACTTGTTTTTTGTTGGTCTTTGAAGTCGAGTCCATTGTCAAGATAATAGAGTCCTCCACTCTCCTTAGCATTGCCAATCATCTTCCCCGTGCTCAAATCCTTAAAAGTGCAATGAGAATGAAAGAAGTTAGCTTGACAATTTATATCCTTTGTTAATTTAGTAATGGATAATAGATTACATGATAAATTAGGAACATGTAAGACATCTTTTAAGGTTAACTTAGGTGACAGAATAACAGAACCTTTCCCTGCAATGGCTGAAAGAGAGCCATCTGCAATTTTAATTTTGTGGTTACCTGCACAAGGGCTATAAGAAGAAAATAGACTCGACTCCCCAGTCATATGATCAGTAGCACCAGAATCAATAATCCAAGTATGGCTGGGAGTGACACTAAGTAGAGCAGTATTTGGAAAATTACCTCTCTGAGCTATAGAGCAAGAAGAAGTTTGAGACTCAAGAAGTTTGTACAATTGATCTAACTGTTCCTTGGTGAAAGGAGATGGGCTTGAAGGAGACTGCTTCTCTTGATCAGATGTACCAGCTTGGAGCGCATGACCTTCGTTTCTTTCTTTTTTCTTCCAATTTAGAGGTTTTCCATGGAGCTTCCAACATGTATCACGTGTGTGCCCTGGACGTTTGCAATGTTCGCACCATGGTTTCTTGCCAGCGCTCTTCCCGTCTTCATTTTTTGTGACTAGGGCAGAGCTTTCAACCTCACCAACAGAAGGTGACTTACCCATCATAACACCTTGTCTCGCCTCTTCTCTTCTAACTTCTGAGAATGCTTCCCGAAGTGATGGCAATGGGATTTTTCCCAATATTCTGCCTCGGACTTCATCAAGCCGCTTATTAAGCCCAACCAAGAACATGAATACACGGTCGTTCTCCTGTCTCTTAAGAAACAGAACACTGTCCTCACAACACTTCCAATGATCATCATAGCAGAGATCCAATTCTTGCCATAGTGTCATCAACTCATTGTAATAGGTAGTGACATCTCTATCTCCTTGTTTGGTATGCCACAATCGTGATTTGAGATCGAAAATTTGAGAAGAATTCTGAATATCAGAATATGTTTCTTTGACAGCCTCCCAAACTTCCTTGGCAGTAGGCAAAAACATAAAAGGTTTTTTGATTGTTGATTCCATATTACTAAGCAACCAAGCAATAATAACAGAGTTCTCAGATTTCCAAAACCTGTATTTTGGATCAGTTGTGGCAGGCATTTGCACCTCTCCTGTTAGGAAACCATATATTCCCTTACCGTTTAAAATCAATCTTGCGGTTTGGGACCATTCGACATAATTTTTTCCATTTAGTTTCTGGATTTCAACCTTGAGGGTATTAGAAGTTCCCTCATGGCCAAAAAAGTTGGAAGAACCATTCTGGCTGCTTAGGCCGCTGCCACCGCCACTTATGGCGTTGTCTAAATTGTCAGGGTTGTTGACTACGTCTGATTTTTTTGCCAAACCATCGTCGTTGTCGCCGCTACCCATAAGGGCTACCTTCCATGGGGTATTGTGTGCCATTAGGTTTAGCTCAGTTGGTTAGAGCGCCAAACCCTAATGGTTGTGGTAGCTCAGTTGGTTAGAGAGCCAAACCCTAATGGTTGTGGAAAGGTTTACAGAACCCTAACCAGAGCTCTTGATACCATGAAGAAAGTAAAAGACAAAATACTTTCATGTTTTATTATTACAGCCCTAAGCTGTTTATATAGGAAAAGAAATTACAATAGTAAAACTGAGTAATAATGATAGAATAAAAATAAACATAATAATATAAAATAAAAGAGAATAAAATCTAATTTCTCTCGATTCTTCAACAGACAACAAAAGAGCTTTTGTTATAAATCTGATTCTCTAAAAAAAATAGTTAAACAAGCGGTTTAGAATTATGATAGTCTCAAAAGCACTAGTTCAAATGTCGTTAAATATGGGTTCTTGAAGGAATTTTGGGAAGATGTGAAGACAAATTTATTGAGGTTTGTGAATGAGTTTCACTCCAATGGTAGGTTGGTAAAAAATTTATAATTCCACATTTATAATTTTGATACCAAAAAAAAAGATAATCTTTAATTGTTGTCTGAATTTCATCTATTATCATTAGTGAGTTGTGTGTACAAGGTATTGTAAAAAGTTCATGTGAATAGATTGGAGCGGGAAAATGGGAAGGTCATTTTTTAGTCTTAGACATCATTTGTTAATGGATAGGGTGGATATTAGAATATATTCATACAACTTATGCTTCTATATTAGCTAATGGGAGTCCAACGAAAGAGTTTGCCTTGGATCGATGATTACAACAAATAAGTCCTTTATGCCATTTCTTGTTCTTGATGGCATCTAAAAGGCTTCATGCTATGATAAATGCTTCAGTATCATGTGGCTTATTTCACATGATTCAGATTGGTAACAGAGGGTGTGTAGCTTGTCACATTTACAATTTGGGGAATATATTTTGATTGTGGGAGAGAAGAGTTGGATGAATATTATGGTGATTAGGTCCAATTTTCTGTTGTTAGCAAAGTTGATGGTTAACTTCCACAAAATTCATTTGGTTGGTGTTAATATAAATACTTCTTGGTTGGAAGAAGCAAGTAGAATGTTGAATTGTCTATGTTCTCTGCTTATTTTTTGTCTTTCTTCAAAGCTTTTGCATGTATTATCTCTAAAATTGAATGTTTTTTTTAAAGTATTTTTGTGGGGGGAGTGAGGAGACACGAAAGATACATTGAACCAAGTGAGATATATTGAAAGAACCAAGTTGGTTATGATCAATGCCTTTGATGTTTTGATGACAACAATGTAAGAAGATCAAATTTTTCCACCCATGTTTTGCTTAAGTGTGTTACATGTTACATCATTAAAGGCAGAGTCGGGACAATAATCTGTCTAGTAGTGATTATTAATAAATAATAAGTTGTTTTCATATGGTAATGTGCATAATATATCCACGAGAAGTCTATTAGATGATTATATATGGTAAAGAAAGTAATAGCTAGAAGAAGCGTGTCTTCCAACACAAGTAACAACCATTAAGTACATATCATCTGATAATCATATAATGAGTTGAGTACCATAATATAACAATATCTAATGTTATCAATGTCTGTTGACGGAAAGTGAAACACAAAATCAATATTAATACAAATGACTTTAGAAAAAATATATCTAAGATCAAGGATAAACTTCATTAAGTGTCTCACAATCTATTAGTGGAAAGCGACCACAAATTATTAAAACCTTGAATGGATAAAACACTCAAGTATCATATAGAAAAATATCATCTAAATGATTTACAGTTTACTAACAACAAGTGAAACATCAAATAATATTATGGTACTAAGAATCTTCACTCTTTGTCACACAACGTCAAATCAGTCTTCTTGAAAGGCTTGACAGTGGTAAATGCTTTCAAAATATAAAAATGTTGAATATATAAGAGAACTTACTCATATATATATAATGTCTTAAAAATTTGTGTGAAGATGTGATAAAAAAACCTCTTGTCGTTGTGAATCATTGTCTCATTGTTGCTCTTGTACTCTAGACTTCTCAATAGTCTTTTTCACATAGATTAAAAAAAATTGATAAATAAAATAAAATTACGATTTTATCAAATTAACCATTGATATATTCTTTTTATCATAAATACAAAATAGACAATAACTTAAAAGTGATACACATACACATTAATTAATTTGTACAATTAAAAAAAATTATTAAAATTACATTAAAAATATAAATATCACTATTTTAAAATAACTTTTTTTTGCAAGTCTGACAATTATTATAAAACAAATAAAGTAATAATGATTAATGAAAATAGTGGTTGATGTGTATTTTATTTTATACTTTTTTATCCAAAAAACATGTATCCTTTAAAGTTCAATAAAAGAAACTAGTTAAGGTATTGTTTGAGGTGATTTTTTGTTTTAACATAAAAACGTTTGTTTCTCTTCAAATAAAGTGATTAAAATTCAATTTGGGTTGATTTTTACTTTTAAAAAAAATTAATTAAAATATTTTTATGATTTTTTTATTTATATACAATTTAAACAAACTATTTTACTCTAATTTTTTATTGGCTTTTTGATGCTTAGACGTTAATCTAATCGTTTATTGCTTACTTGTTCGTTACTCTCCTCACTTGTTACATGTTGGTTAATCTTTTGGTTCATTTTGAATTATTTATATATTTCTCTTTCTACATTAACAATTTAAGGAAACTTTGATAAAACCATAATTATTATTACTTTAAACTTTCAAAAGAACAATAAAAGATTTCTTAAAAAAGAAAGATAGAAAATAATACATTTAAATTCTCTAAAATAATTAAAGTTTAAGGTGAAAAAGAATAAAAAAAATTATTATTATGTGTCAATAATACACATCTCCAATTTGTTAATCAATGTTCGTAATATTCATTTTATTTATTAAATTGAATTTAGAAATCCTAATCCAAAAAAAGAATTGGAGTGGCAAATAAAAAACCAATTTAAAAATGAAAGAAAATTGTTCTAGAAAACAAGAGGAACTAATAATAAATCTAGGGGCTGTTGTTGATTGATTCCCAAATTCACAATGACAATATCTATGATTTATGGCTTATTGGCTTTGTAAATAAGGAAACATTATTTTCTCTCTCCCACTCTTCCACGCAACACACTACAACTTTTTATTTTCTTCATCTATAAAATGGACATGTGAATCAATGATAATTGTGTAGGTGAAGTTTCTTGTGTGGACCATTTCTGATTTGGACACAAAGTATCAATCCTTTTCGGTTTCTTTAGCTTCTGTTGGTAAGAATAACATTCTTTTCCATCTCTTATCGTTGGAATATTTATTTATCTGTCTCATTTGCATAAGGGATTTGTAAAAGAATCATCTTTTTTTTGTGAAATATTTTCTGGGTCTTGTTGCCCTAAACACACTAGTATTGCATTTGTAATTGTATGTTTTTTCATGGAAATTTTTTCTTTTTTTAAATGGTGTGTCATGCATGTATGTATGTGAGTATATATGTTTTATTGGGAATTTTTTTAAATTTCAATTTTAATCAATTCCCATTAATTAAGATTTTACTGTTATGTTTGCAAGCTATGCCTGGAACTGGAAACATGAATGTTGGTTTGTTTGTATCCATGGTTTTATATTCAAGATTGATTCAGGAACTGGCCTGTCTGCCGGTTGGTTCAACCAAGGTTGGTTCAGAGTCCTATAGAATCAGATTGAACCACATTTGGTTCAATTGATTTCATTTTTTTAAAAATCTTTTTTAATACTTATTTATATTATCAGTCATCTGGTTCAATGGTGGTTGAACTGATTGAACCAATTAAACCATTACTTAGAAGTTTGATCGGATCGATCTCTGGTTCGACAACATTGGTTTCTTGTCCAACCATTGTAGGAGGGTAGATGGACTGATTTCAGATTGAGGGTTGTTGTGATGATGATAGAGATTGGAGAATATGCTAAATTTTGGAATAATTTCTACCTGCTTTTAATTTATACACTTATTGTTAATTTCAGATTGAGTGTTGTTTTGATGATAGAGATTGGAGAATATGATACGTTGCGGAATTATATCTGGATGCTTTTACTTTTCTTACTAATTGTTAGTAATTGGTAATTTCTATGTCATTATTGTGCATGCATTGTTACATTTTCATTTTAAGCTCATGGATCTTAGGCATTTAAATGGCCCGTTACAAAGGAAATGGTTTAGGTGATAATATTCTTTAAGTGGTTTGGCTCAATCATATTTTATTTAACATAGAATGATTGTAACATGAGACTCATAATAGACAATGTGGTTTTGTAAATCTGTGTAAAAGTTTCTCTTCCTAATGCTGAGTTCTGTATCAAATTACGAATTTACGATCATGCTTAGGTAGCCAACCATAAAGGAAGTTCAGAAATGATGTTTGTCTAACAATTCCTTGAAATGATCATGTAAGCAAACCAGTTAACTTCCTAAAAGCCTTGTTAATTACCTATTTCCAAAGTGTAACTTTTTACTATAATTTAAGTGTAAAGTTACAGATAAATGTAGATCACTGCATGGAATATATTTAACCTGAAGATCACATTTAGGTTGATACTTGACAACTGAACAATGAGGCAGTACAATATTTAACTATCTAAGAGAAAATTAGCTCTTTGTCATTTTACCGTGATTTCAAGTTATTGGATGTCCTGAAATGTTTATACCTTCAAAAGAATTCTAATTCAAGACCATTTTAATATCCCATAATATAAATGTTCATGCTTTTCTAATTCTGAATTATCCTACAAATTGGTTTAGTGGTTTCCTTATATTTTTTCCATATGTATGCCTTTATAACAGAGTACTGGCCTTCATGTTGTAACATTGAAACTTTCATATCTGTGTAACTTAAATTGATTTTTTCTCTCTCAGTAAGTGTATGTGTACCAATATGTGCGTTTTATAGTCACTTGCTGATATAATCCATTTCTTTTTTGTTTTCTGCTTGCATTTATCCATGATTTATCATATTTAGAATTGTGCTAGCAGAACACTTTCTAACACATTGTCCAAAACACTTTATTTTTGGGTGAAATCCATGTGGTTCCCACTAAATCTTGTGGGTCTTAGTCCTTATTTGGCGGGACCCATTCTCAGAGTGATATGATTCACGTGAGTTTCATGCTATAATAATGTGTGATGGAAAAAAGCATGTTAGAGGGTGTGTTTCTCTCATATTTAATATCAAACTGGTTTTTATCTAGTAGATCACAGGTTTTAGTATTTAGTTGAAAGTTTCTATTTTGTACTATAAGATAATTTAAACTACCAATTGAAAACTATTATTCCCTTGCCTTTCCATTTTGGTTTGAGCCAAACAATTTAATAAGCCATATCATCATGTGAGCTCTTTGATAATTGAAATTTCTTTTCAACTGAACATGCTGATTTTGGAATCACATATGCAGGCTTTTTTTTAAAATCAATTTTGAAGTTCAATACTTTGCCGTGAACAACATAGCCACTAAGGCCCCTCCAATTTGTGCTACCATGTCGATACTGCCTAAATTACGGTGTGTCACTGTTGATGTTACCGGCACCCTAATGGCTTACAAAGGGGAGCTTGGTGACTATTACTGCATGGCAGCCAAAGCTGCTGGCCGTCCATGCCCGGACTACAAACGTATGCATGAGGGCTTTAAGCTTGCATATAAGGACATGGCAAAGAATTATCCATGTTTTGGGTTTGCAGCCAAAATGCCAAACATTGTGTGGTGGAAAACTTGTGTGCGAGATTCATATGTTAGGGTAAGATACTTTTCGAAGTCATTACAGTTGGTGTTTACATGTCAATATGCCTATGTTGCTTCCGTGGTTTGAAATTTGGTTGCAGTTGTGGTTACACTGCAAACCTTTATATTGTGGTAAAATGTGGAAAGATGCAGCGATAATTGCGGGTGCCGTGATGTTCTGGAGATCTCTAAAACTGTTATGTTACGGCCGCAATATACATTAACTGTAATATGGTTATTTTTATTTACAATAGCATATTGACAATATGCTGTTGTTTTTATTTACATTAACACCAAGTTCTCTTAAACAACAAATGTTTAAGTTTAACCCTATTGATGCGTTCAGCTTTATTCTAAGCTATCTAAAGGAAACAATGAATTGAAGATTTATGATACCTGCAATCTCATATGTGAAAATTCTCTGAATTTGATCAAGGAGAAGTTTTGTTTTTCTGGCAGGCTGGATATGAATATGATGAGGAGACATTTGAAAAGATTTTCAGACGCATCTATGCATCCTTTGGTTCATCTGCTCCATATACGGTCTTTCCAGATTCGAAACCATTTCTTAGATGGCTTCGTGGAAAGGGTCTCAAAGTTGGCATTGTGAGCAATGCTGAGTATCGATATCGGGATGTGATTCTTCCAGCTTTAGGTTTAAATGAGGTAATCTTCCGACAATTTTTGAGTTCTCGTGCAAGGCTGCTTTAGAATGTTAGCATAAAGTGTAGCACCGCTGTTTTGAAACACAAGGGCTTACTGATTCAGGATCAATGAATTTTAATGAATCCAATGCTCCTATTAGATCAACTTGAAGAAAATTATGTTGAACTTTAGTCTATTCAGAAGCCAAGTTTACTAATCACTTCAAGCGTCTTTGCTCGTTTGCATTGTTAATGTGGTTATAACAATTAAGTCCTATACACTCGTGTCCCTGAGATAAGAATGTTTGATTGTTAAAATATTTGATGATGCAGGGATCCGAGTGGGACTTTGGCGTGTTTTCTGGCCTCGAAGGCATTGAGAAGCCAGACCCAAAAATTTACAAGATTGCACTTGAGAGGGCTGGAAATATTGCACCCGAAGAAGCTTTACACATCGGTGATAGCATACGCAAAGACTATGAACCAGCTAAGAGCATAGGGATGCATGCACTATTGTTGGATAGATTTAAGACACCAGAAGCTGAGGAGTGGAGAAAATCCGGGGGAGTTGTTCTTCCTGATTTAATAGCAGCACAAGAATGGCTGTCTTCAGAGAAGTCAACTTACTAGAGGTTCTATATATTTGCTGAAGTAGTATATTTATATATATCATTTTCCTCCTCTGATGACATGACTTTGTTCTGTAATGTTCCAGCGGGTATCATAACTGCATGTATCTGAATATTGATCTGCAGAGCCATGCTTGAGTGTATCTATTGGTAGGACTTTGTTCTTCTGATATAGCTCTACCATAACTTTGCAATACTTTAAATGTTTCTTTTCCTGGTTACTAAGTTTCCCATGTACTTTACCTCCTCAGTTGCAGAGGAGAATGAGCATTATCAGATATTAATATTTCCAAAAGGGGGTTGTGAGAGTTGGGTTGCTAACTTGGCTCAAAATTTTACTTGATCATTATTTTCTCCCTCATTAATATAATTTTGAAGCGAAGAAAAGATCATTCAGTGATAAAAAATAAAAGTTAGCTACCAGCTATAATTGATTCAAAGGAAATCATGATCAAACTCATGATTATCAACAACCAATAAAATTCCTTGAAAGTAGAAGCTCATAATATTATTCTTTCTTAAAACAAAGACGGTGATCCAGTAACTCTGCTGATTTGACAAAAAATGAGAAAAACAAATATCAGGGAGTTAACAACTGATGCTTGTTTTCTATTGTTTTTATTGAATCTAACATTTTATCATATCACTGTTTTAGCCTTAAGGGGGCGGAGGACCTTAAGCCTCTACCCTACCTAAAGGTGGTGAAATGATTGTGTCAAAGTTTTGAGCAATATTCAAGTATTGATGCATTGTAAACCAAATGAAAAGGGAATTAATTTTTAATAATAGCTTATTGAATTTAAGTGTTTATGACATGAGTTTTCATATGATAAGCATAATTAAACTGTTTAGGCAAACACTTGCCATATTCCAGCTAGATGTAACTAAACATAACTATGAACAATGTCAGAATGATTTTGAATATTACTTGCTATGGCCCGACACACATACATACAAATGTTGATTCTCATTCCTGCAATGGATTGGTTTTTCTTTTGAAATTCTGCTCTATTATCTATACGTAATACAAAGAAAAATCAGACAGGGATTCATTAGTCAACAGCGGTGTTGACTTGAGCAGAAAAAAATGACTAAATACTGAATTATAATTAAATAACAAAAACCAATAAAGTTTTCAAATATGAAGGCCACATATGGACAATACTTACACCGACATTATTGGGGATGTGAATTTTGTACACATATTGGTCTACAATCATATACACTAATGCACTGTTCATAGCTGTGGAGTATTCATCTTCATTAGGTGGAATATTGTGACAACTTCAATTATTTTTCCAAAGAGAAACATGCGTGCCTTGACAACTCATCATTTGTATCCACAGAAGTAAAATCTCTTAAACTTTTTTCGATAGAATGTTGTGAGATTAGTTTAGATATGTACTTTAGAGACTAAGGATGTATTGGGACTGAGGGTGTTTAAGAAAAATCTATGTATTGTAAAAAAATTCGTATTATGTAATTCTTTAGTTGTCATGAGATAATAGTTGTGATTTTTTCTCTGATTTTTAGAGTTTCACGATATATTCTTACTATTTACAATTTGATTGTGATCTTTTTAAGTTCTATGGCTGTTTTTTCCAACACTAACCTCTAATGCTCCTCCATACATATCGATATTTGACTTATCTTACAAGTGTAACCGTAATATCTTACATTGGCCTACTAACACCGTCTTACATAGCCAAAGAGGTGTTAAATATTCTAGTGTAGCCGAAGAGGTGTTAAATTCCACACTAAATGACAAAATAATTTTTGGCATATAGTTGAGATCATTTTTACTTCAAAGCAATCATCTTGTTTTCTTCAGCCACACGTTCCAAACCACTCAGCAGCTTCAGCAAAGAAACAATTTCTTTGAATGGCTTCCACAAAAGGCTTGGATGACCATGAACCACAAAAAACCTATTGGAGATGGAGCAAACAAGATTTCTTGCCAGAAGAGTCCTTTCAAAGCTGGAACAACTATGTTTATGCTCTTTCACAAACATGGTTAAGGTTCATGGATCGTCTCCAAAGCCGATCAGACGATGAAACCGAGACACGAGAGCTGAAGAAACAAAGTGAGAATGAGATGAAAAAATGCCTCAATTGGTGGGACCTCATGTGGTTTGGCTTTGGTGCAGTGATTGGTGCTGGAATCTTTGTGCTAACTGGCCAAGAAGCTCATAACCATGCTGGTGCAGCAATAGTCTTATCCTATATTGCTTCAGGAATTTCAGCAATGCTTTCTGTTTTCTGTTACACAGAATTCGCTGTCGAAGTTCCATCAGCAGGTGGTTCATTTGCTTATCTAAGAATCGAATTAGGCGACTTTGTTGCTTTCATAGCAGCTGGAAACATACTTCTTGAATGCATACTTGGAGGTGCAGCTGTATCAAGATCATGGACTTCTTACTTCACAAGCCTATTGAATCGTCCAAAAGATTCGCTTCGCATCAAGACACATCTTAAAGACGGATACAACTTACTAGACCCTATAGCAGTCGCTGTTCTGGTAATCTCCGGATTGATCGCAATGATCAGCACAAGAAAAACTTCGCTTCTCAATTGGATAGCATCTGCGATCAACACGGTTGTTATCATATTTGTAATCATTGCGGGGTTTTCTCACGCCAACACGTCAAACTTGACGCCTTTTTTACCTTATGGAGCTAAAGGTGTATTTCAAGCTGCTGCAATTCTTTATTTTGCATATGGAGGTTTTGACAGTATTGCAACCATGGCTGAAGAAACTAAAAATCCACCAAAAGACATACCAATAGCCTTGGTTGGTTCAATGTCAGTGATCACAGTGATTTATTGCTTGATGGCACTTTCACTAAGCATGATGCAGAAATACACCGAGATAGATACAGGTGCTGCTTTTTCAGTTGCATTTCAGAAAGTTGGAATGAATTGGGCAAAATATGTAGTAGCTTTTGGTGCATTGAAGGGTATGACAACAGTTCTTTTAGTTGGAAGATTAGGACAAGCACGTTACATCGCTCACATCGCGCGTTCTCACATGATTCCTCCATGGTTTGCTCTTGTTCATCCAAAGACAGGAACACCTATAAATGCTACACTATTGATTACAATTTCAAGTGCTTTCATAGCTTTTTTCACTAGCTTAGATGTTTTATCAAGTTTGATATCAGTAAGCACACTTTTTATTTTCATGATGATATCTATTGCACTTTTGGTGAGGAGGTACTATGTTAGAGATGTTACAACAAGAGAGAATCAGTTAAAATTTGTTGTGTTTTTGATTCTAATTGTTGGTTCTTCAATTGGAATTTCAGCTTATTGGGGATTGAGGCCTAATGGTTGGATTGGATATACTATTACTGTTCCTGTATGGTTCTTTGCAACTCTTGGAATGTCACTTTTTGTGAGTCAACAAAGGAAACCAAGGTTTTGGGGTGTTCCTCTTGTTCCATGGTTGCCATCTATGTCAATTGCAACAAATGTATTTCTTATGGGATCTTTGGAATATGAAGCTTTTATAAGGTTTGGAATATGCACTTTGGTAATGTTGATTTACTATGTCTTTTTTGGCTTGCATTCAACTTATGATATGGCTCATCAACAAGAGAAGGTGCAAAACATCAAAGTGAATCACATAGAGACTGCTAAGATTGAAGGGCCTTAATGTAATTGTCATTTTTATCTTCCACAACTCAGTTTCACTAGTTATATTAAATTCTACATGCTATTAGTCATTGTATTTTTAAGAGCAATAAAGAAATCTAAAGACATATAACTGAAAATAAATTAAGGTTTGATAAAATAGATTTCTTTTTTTGCTTAATCCTCTTATTTTTAGATAAAAGAGTTTTGTTAATTCGGACTTTATTTGAGAATAAGTAAAATCTAATATATAATTATTTCGATCAGAATTTTAACTCAAATATTACATATCGATTCAACTTTCTTTGAAGTTAATTAAACCCTTGAACCCAACTCTCAACCACTTTGTTGATTTGATTAAAAACTAGTTACTTTCTACTTCATGCTTAGTTAACATTGGATAAAAATGAATTCCTCTCCATTACATGTAAAATTCTAATCGGAGAGAGCAACATTTACTTAAAATAATTTTATTTTAATTTATGTGTCATTGTTTATCCAAATGAAACTTTTTATTTAATGGAGAAATCCAAACTCACCACACACTGCTGAGATTTCCTTTGCTTTTCAGCATAGTTTTGATGCACTCATTGTAGACTATTGTTGGGTCACTCAAAAACAAATTCCATAAGTTACAGGACTACATAAGAAAAATTATTCACTATATAATGATGTATCCATGTATCACATGATACACAATCAAGTTTGTATTAGAAACTAAGGTACTAATTTATTATATATATTTAAAACAGACCCCCAAATGTCACTTCACCCCGAATGTTATTTCATTTTATTTCATCCACTTATACAAAATATTTCTATACAAAATATTTCCCACATCACCTAAACACCTCTTCTCCTTTCTCCCCTCTCGATCATCTCTCAATGTCTAATCTCCTTCAATCCTCCTCTCAATAATAATATTATTTTATAAATTATAAAATTATTTTACAATTTAATAATAATTTATAATTTATATTATTATCAAATTATTTTATAAGTTATTTTATAATAAATTATAAATTATTTTATAATATTATTAGTCATTAAATTCAATGGAAAAAAATCACATAATCACTCATAAATATTTTATACGTTAAAAACTCAATTACTCATTAATGCAAGCTATGTTTGGAACTGGAAACATGAATGTTGGTTTGTTTGTATCCATGGTTTTATATTCAAGATTGATTCAGGAACTGGCCTGTCTGCCGGTTGGTTCAACCAAGGTTGGTTCAGAGTCCTATAGAATCAGATTGAACCACATTTGGTTCAATTGATTTCATTTTTTTAAAAATCTTTTTTAATACTTATTTATATTATCAGTCATCTGGTTCAATGGTGGTTGAACTGATTGAACCAATTAAACCATTACTTAGAAGTTTGATCGGATCGATCTCTGGTTCGACAACATTGGTTTCTTGTCCAACCATTGTAGGAGGGTAGATGGACTGATTTCAGATTGAGGGTTGTTGTGATGATGATAGAGATTGGAGAATATGCTAAATTTTTGAATAATTTCTACCTGCTTTTAATTTTTACTCTTATTCTTAATAATTGTTAATTTCAGATTGAGTGTTTTTTGATGATAAAGATTGGAGAATATGATACATTGTGGAATTATATTTGGATGCTTTTACTTTTCTTACTTATTGTTAGTAATTGGTAATTTCTATGTCATTATTGTGCATGCATTGTTACTTTTTCATTTTAAGCTCATGGATCTTAGGCATTTAAATGGCCCGTTACAAAGGAAATGGTTTAGGTGATAATATTATGTAAGTGGTTTGGCCAAATCATGTTTTATTTAACCTAGAATGATTGTAACATGAGACTCATAATAGACAATGTGGTTTTGTAAATCTGTGTAAAAGTTTCTCTTCCTAATGCTGAGTTCTGTATCAAATTAAGAATTTACAATCATGCTTAGGTGGCCAACCGTAAAGGAAGTTCAGAAATGATATTTGTCTAACAATTCCTTGAAATGATCATGTAAGCAATCCAATTAACTTCCTAAAAGCCTTGTTATTTACCTATTTCCAAAGTGTAACTTTTTACTATCATTTAAGTGTACAGTTACAGATAAATGTAGATCACTGCATGAATTATGTTTAACCTGAAGATCACATTTATGTTGATACTTAACAATTGAACAATGAGGTAGTACAACATTTAACTATCTAAGAGAAAATTAGCTCTTTGTCATTTTACCATGATTTCAAGTTATTGGATATCCTGAAATGTTTATACCATCAAAAGGATTCTAATTCAAGACCATTTTAATATCCCATAATATATATGTTCATGCTTTTCTAATTCTGAATTATCCTAAAAATTGGTTTAGTAGTTTCCTTATATTTTTTCCATATGTATGCCTTTGTAACAGAGTATTGGCATTCATGTTGTAACATTGAAACTTTTATATCTTTGTAACTTACATTGATTTTTTCTCTCACCGTTAGTGTATGTCTACTAATATGTGCGTCTTATAATCACTTGCTTATATAATCCATCTCTTTTTTGTTTTCTGCTTGCATCTATCCATGATTTATCATATTTAGAATTGTGCTAGCAGAACACTTTCTAACACATTGTCCTATTAGAAATACAAGGAGTATTCCAAATCCAAATAAGCACATATAATCAAGTCCAACTAGAATAAAATTAACCATTGATGTAACCTATAATGAAAATTATTTTTGTTTGATCTCAGCCAAAACCCCTAGAGAAGTTTTTATTCTCAACAAATTGATAAGCATAACATATTTAGTGGCGAGATATGACAATGTTATATGTTTTCCAAATTAACGCCAAATAGTTAGGAGTCGTTCACGAAACAATCTTGTACTCTGTTCTCAAGCCTATACTGCAAAATTGTTGAAATTTGTTTTTTATTTAGCAAAATCGTTGAACATAATGAAAAGCTTCTTACAACCGTAAACTTCAAAGTTCAAACAGAAACCATTTCCTAAACCAAACCCCAACGTTGTTTCATTCATGCCATGTCATGCCAAACTCTTCAACATTATTTCCCACAAACTTTCTCAAACACTCACTTCAACAATATCATCATAAACCCCTATCTCTCCTTCTCTCTCATTACTCTTTTTTCACTAACTTAGATGTTTTATCAAGTTTGATATCAGTAAGCACACTTTTTATTTTCATGATGATATCTATTGCACTTTTGGTGAGGAGGTAATATGTTAGAGGTGTTACAACTAGAGAGAATTAGTTAAAGTTTGTTGTGTTTTTTATTGTCATTGTTGGTTCTTCAATTGTAATTTCAGTTTATTGGGGATTGAGGCCTAATGGTTGGATTGGATATACTATGAATGTTCTTGTATGGTTCTTTGCCACTCTTTGAATGTCACTTTTTGTGAGTCAACAAAGGAAACCAAGGTTTTAGGGTGTTCCTCTTGTTCCATGGTTGCCATCTATGTCAATTGCAACAAATGTATTTCTTATGGGATCTTTGGAATATGAAGCTTTTATAAGGTTTGGAATATGCACTTTGGTAATGTTGATTTACTATATCTTTTTTGGCTTGCATTCAAATTATGATATGGCTCATCAACAAGAGAAGGTGCAAAACATCAAAGTGAACCACATAGATACTGCTAAGATTGAAGGGCCTTAAAGTAATTGTCATTTTTATCTTCCACACCTCAGTTTCACTAGTTATATTAAATTCTATATGCTATTAGTCCTCATATCTTTTAAGTGCAATAAAGAAATCTAAAGACATATAACTAAAAATAAATTAAAGTTTGATGAGATAGATTTTTTTTGGTTTAACCGACTGATTTTTAGATAAAAGAGTTTTGTTAATTCGGACTTTATTTGAGAGGTAATGAAAATCTAATCTATAACTATTACGATCATAATTTTAACTCAAACATTACGGATCAATTCAACTTTTTTTAAGTTAATTAAGTTCTTCAACCCAACTCTTAATCACTTTGTTGATTTGATTAAGAAAGAGTTACTTTCAACATCATGCTTAGTTAGCATTGCATAAAAATGAATTATTCTCCATTAAATGAAAAATTCTAATTGGAGAGAGCAACATTTACTTAAAATAATTTTGTTTTAATTTTATGTGTCATTGTTTATCCAAATGAAACTTTTTATTTAATGGAGAGATCCAAACTCACCGCACACTATTGAGAGTCCCTTTGCTTTTTCAACATAGTTTTGATGCACTCATTGTAGTCTATTGGGTCACGCAAAAACGAATTCTATAAATTACAATACTATATAAGAAAATTATTCAGTACACAATGATGTATCTATGTATCACATGGATACACAATCTATTTTGTATTATAAATGAACAAATGTACGAATCTCTTATAATATATTAATACAGAACTCCAAATTGCATTTGGGACAATTCATCTTCATATATATCATATACTCTAATATTTGATAACTCATTAAAAAAAATTAATTTGATCCTTTCTAAAGCACGCTATTTCTTTCATCTTCTACTTTTAATTTATGTAATACAAATTTTTCACTTGTCCATCCAATATGTAACACAAACTTTTTCACTTGTCCATTCAAGTACAATTATTTCATATGTTATGCAATTTTCAACTTTAATTAATCACTCAATTATTGATCAATACACTTAAAGGCTCTAATTACTCATCAAACTTTTCATTTCAATAGTTCATACAAAAAAGAACAAACATAAAGATCCATTACTTTTTCAACCACCCTCTTGCTTTTGGTTAGTAATGATAATGACATTATGAAATTCAACCAAGGCACACTTATTTGTGTGACACATTCTCAGGTCACATATTCTTCAATAATATTGTTCCTATGTTGTCAATAATTGTTGAAGATCATATATAACTATTAAATATTTGAAAATGGATAATTTTTAACCATTTTACTATTCACTCGAAAATTTCTATGTGTTAAACATCAACAAACTCTTCTTGCTTATATTTTTTTGTAACCCACTTTTGAAGTTTCTTGTTGTGACAAATAATTGTTTGAAAATTTCATTTCATATTATAATTATTTAGATGAAACAATAGTTAAAGTAATTGAAAATTTCTCTACCCAAAATATCATAACTATAGAATTTGTTTAAATTATGTATTGAATTTTCATTTGACTTGACAATTTTGTGTAACTAACATTTTGATTATATAAGAAAGATTATTATTATTTAAGGTTTTTGTACTTTTAGAAATTTCTATTTTATTTTGTAGTGTTCCTTCCATATACATCACATATATTTGCACACATGAAAAGTTATTTTAATATTTTGAATACTATTATAAACATTATTTTTAACAAACTACCACTCATGAATGAATGTTATACTAAACTGTAAGACAAACAATATTATTTAGTGCATGTTTAGATTGACAGGATTACGATAAACATATAAAATAAAAAATATCAAAAAGTATAAAAATTATAAAATCTAATGTTTCAAAACTAATATAAATCATATAAAATGAAAAACATATTATGGTTAAATGTAAACTTTAACAATAAAAAAATGTATAACTATTTAACAAATATATTAGAAGGAACATTTCAATGAAATCAAAAATCTTGTATAAACCAATTTCATATTTAAAAACTATTAAAGACAAGAATTGCATCTCTAAAGTTGTAAAATCTTATAAATTATTTCATATTTCAATATACTTTACATGAATTGTATTAGTCAATAATATTTTACCTTTTTCTTTGTACTATAAAGCAAATCTAATTTATATATAATTATTAACAAATATATTTACTTTTAGACACATAAACGTTTGAGTATATTATACACTAAAACAAAAATTGCATTACTTTTAAATTATATAGTATTGTTACTTTATAGTCACTAATATATTAATTACTAAATGATATTTTTTATATTATTGTTACATATTATTGCAACGCGCGAGTTAATATCTAGTTTATATAAATACAAAATCTAATTGTATTAGAAACAAAGAAAGAAACGAATTTATATAAATGCATATATTAATTTAGATTTAATTAATTTATTGTTGTTGTTTGATAATCACTCTTCCTCCTCATTAATATAAATTTAATATTGTTTTTTTCTTCTTCAAATGCGATGTATTTTTTTCGTTAGTTTAATGTATATGGTTTCATTTTTATGTTATTAATATAATTTTTTTAATTATTATTAATATTTGTTTAATTTTTTTTTTCAATTTTAATGTATTTTCTTTGAAATTTATAATATAATTTAATCATTTTAATTATAATTATTTTTAATTATACTTATAATAATTATTTATCATAATAATAATAATTAAAAAACTTAATTAATTTATAATTTATTAATGTATTTTATTTTACTTTATTATTAGTATTTCTATTTTTTAAATAATTTAATTAATTTTAATTTATTAAATAATTAATAATAATTATTAAAATAAGAAGGAAAAAAAATTACAATTACTAGTAGCAGGGGGCT
>NC_021160.2:10624049-10643951 GCF_000331145.2 Cicer arietinum | reverse complement strand
TCTTCCGGAGAGCGACAAGAGCAACCTTCTATTGAGTTTGAAAAAAAATTCATACGATCGTTGACTTGAGAAACGATTTCCTACTGAATTAAAAAAAGTAGGACAATCGCGTAACAAAAATCTGATCCATAGACTTGATTACAACTATTTTAGTTCAAAAATATATTTAAATTTTTTCAAATAATTCACACACTTATAGAATAATTAAATAATTAATTTATTATTAAAATAATATTTAGATAATTTTTTTTTTGAAAAAGTCAAAGAAATTCATTCAATAAAACCTATTAGAAATACAAAAGGGTATTCCTAATCTAAATAAGCACAAATAATCAAATCCAACTACAAGAAAATTAATTATTGATGTAAAATTTATATTGTGTTGGGAAAAATTAGAAATAATCATCTCGCATAATATTTTCTCTCCAAAAAATTAAATAGGAGAAAAACACAATTTTATCGTAAAAAATTTCTCTCAAATCGATATTTGAAAGAGTAAAATATTGCCACATAAAATTTGTTTTATTTATTTATTTATTTATCATCTCTCGTAATAATAATTATTTTCTATTTTAAATTATTTATAATCGTTATTAGACTTGCTATTATTTTCATTTAATAAAATTATTTGAGACAAATTTGTGAGTGTTATGATGTAATTCATGATATCATTTAGTAGTGTGAATTTTGGTTGTTAAACATTGGGTGTGTTTGTTTCAAATTTTTTCAAATAAAAAATTATTTTATAAGGATAGAAGGATGTTTGTGTCAGATTTTTTTAAAATTATTTTGTTAAAAAAAATATTTTTTTTTTACTAAAAATGAAAACCTACAGATAGTATCTTATCGCATTTGACTCTTGCCATAGATGAGAGAAAAACTAAACACACACGAAAAAATAGATAACTTGATGAGATAAAATGATGTAGTTTTTTTTTCCCTTATTTTAAAAATCTCAACTTGTCATCTGTTAATTTTTTATTATCAATTTACATCAATTCATTACTGCATTTTTTCTCTTTCACGCAATTACTATTTTTTCTCGTTCCACAAAGTTGCTATATTTTTTTATTTCATACCACCTTTATCTAGGTTTTCATCCGGTACAATAATTTAGTTGTGTGTTTATTTATTGGTTTTTGACGGGTATTCAATTAGATTGATCAATATGTCTACGAAACAATATTTATTTATTGATGTTTGATGAATACTCAATTAAATTGATCAAATTTTAAAATGCCTTTATGAAATGATCATTATAATTTAAAAAAAATTACTTTTAAAAAATTATATAAAATTAAATTCTTTTTAATTATTTTTTTTAAAAAATAAATATTAAACAAAGAGATTAAAAAATTATTTTTAAAAAAATCTCTAAATTATTTAAAATAAAAATAATTTTTATTTAAGCTCAATCAATCACATCCATTATTAAATTTTAAAATATTAGTGTAAGGAGACTATTGTATAAAAAATCAAGGATTCACCAAAGGCTGAATAGACAAACTTCCTGTTGACATTGTCTCGGAGAATACCGTTCTGTACCATTTTCCAGCGTTCATCACTGTGCTTCTCAATACTCAGTGGCTTCTTCTTTTCCTCTTTATCAACCAACACCATACTTCTTTTCAAATACACAGTAAACTAAATTCCGCTCTTAACATTAAACTTCAAAGTTCAAACAGAAACTATTTCCTAAACTAAACCCCAACGTTGTTTCATTCATGCCATGCCATGCCAAACTCTTCAACATTATTTCCCACAAACTTTCTCAAACACTCACTTCAACAATATCATCATAAACCCCTCTCTCTCCTTCTCTCTCATTACTCTTCTTCCAATAATTTCCCACATACCCATCAACCCTCTTCACCACCACTTCCACCCCAAATCTTCAAATCACGTTCCCACGAATGGGGTTCTTACAAATTAGGAGATTTATCTTTCTATTCCCTCATCGAAAATTTCTCTGCTTCCTCTGATTTTGTCTCCTTAGAACACCTCCTTCATCAAATGAAGCGTGAAAATCGAGTCTTTATTGAAAAAAATTTCATTTTAATGTTCAAGGCTTATGGGAAAGCCCATTTACCTCATAAAGCTTTGGACTTGTTTCATAAAATGGAGGTTGAGTTTCATTGTAAGCAAACTGTGAAATCTTTTAATTCTGTTCTCAATGTTGTTATTCAAGAGGGTCTTTTTAATCTTGCTTTGGAGTTTTATTCTCATGTTATTCAATCCAAGGGTTTTAATATTCATCCTAATGAACTCACTTTTAATTTGGTGATTAAGGCTTTGTGTAGACTTGGTTTAGTTGATCAGGCTGTGGAGGTTTTTAGAGGGATTAGTGTTAGGAATTGTGTTCCTGATACTTATACTTACTCTACATTGATGCATGGTTTGTGTAATGTTGGTAGAATTGACGAGGCTGTTTCGTTGTTGGATGAGATGCAGATAGAAGGTACATTCCCTAACCCTGTTGCATTTAATGTTTTGATAAGTGCATTGTGTAAGAAAGGCGATTTGGTTCGTGCGTCCAAGCTTGTTGATAATATGTTTCTTAAGGGTTGTATTCCTAATGAAGTAACATATAATTCACTTGTTCATGGTTTGTGTCTTAAGGGTAAGTTGGATAAGGCGGTGAGTCTATTGAATCGAATGGTTTTGAATAAATGTAGGCCTAATGATGTTACTTTTGGAACACTCATTGATGGCTTTGTTAAGCATGGTAGAGCTTTGGATGGTGTTCGCGTGTTGGCCTCCTTGGAAGAGAGAGGTCATCGCGGGAACGAGTTTATTTACTCGTCTCTTATTAGTGGCTTGTTCAAGGAGGGAAAATGCGAGCATGGAAGGCGATTGTGGAACGAGATGGTTGAAAAAGGATGCGAACCAAATACTATAGTGTATAGTGCTCTTATAGACGGTCTTTGTCGGGAAGGGAAGCCGGATGAAGCATCAGAGTACCTATTAGAGATGGAGAATAAAGGCCACATTCCCAATTGTTTCACTTATAGCTCCTTGATGTGGGGTTATTTTGAAGCAGATGATTGTCATAAAGCTATTCTTGTTTGGAAAAAGATGACAGATAATAATTGTAATCATCATGAGGTTTGTTACAGCATACTTATTAATGGATTGTGCAAGAATGGGAAGTTTAAGGAGGCATTAATGGTGTGGAAGCAAATGTTGAGTAGAGGAATCAAACTAGATGTTGTGGCTTATAGTTCAATGATTCATGGATTTTGTAACGCTGAGTTAGAAGAACAAGGGATGAAACTTTTCCATCAGATGCTTTTTCAGGAGCCGAACATACAACCGGATGTGGTTACATACAACATACTCCTTAATGCATTTTGCACGAAGAATAGCATCTCCCGCGCTATCGATGTTCTAAATCTTATGTTGGATCAAGGTTGCGATCCTGATTTTATTACTTGCGATATTTTCTTAAAATCATTGAGAGACAATATGAATCCGCCTCAAGATGGAAGGGAGTTTCTAGATGAGCTTGTAGTCCGATTAATTAAGCGACAAAGAACAGTTGGAGCTTCCAATGTTATAGAAGTGATGCTTCCTAAATTTTTGCTGCCTAAAGCTTCTACTTGGGCCTTAGTTGTTCAACATCTCTGCAAACCTATGAAAGTTCGAAAAACCATCAATGAATGTTGGAGCAGGCTGTGTTGCTGACATCTTGTAAGATATGTTATTCAACTACGACTTCTTGAAGCTAGGAAACTTTGGATCTATGTAGCACTGACATTTCAAATTGAAGACGTGTCCAATGTCCAACACGTGCCAATATCTAACATAAACACGACACCGACACATGTGATTATATTTGATCATTTCTATTTCCTTCAATTATAATCAGTGTCCATATGGCAGTGTCAACATCGTGTTTGAGGGTTGTTGTGATGATGATAGAGATTGGAGAATATGCTAAATTTTTGAATAATTTCTACTTGCTTTTAATTTTTACACTTATTGTTAATAATTGTTAATTTCAGATTGAGTGTTGTTTTGATGATAGAGATTGGAGAATATGATACATTGTGGAATTATATCTGGATGCTTTTACTTTTCGTACTTATTGTTAGTAATTGGTAATCTCTATGTCAGTATTGTGCATGCATTGTTACTTTTTCATTTTAAGCTCATGAATCTTAAGCATTTAAATGTCCTGTTATAAAGGAAATGGTTTAGGTGATAATATTCTTTAAGTGGTTTGGCTCAATCATATTTTATTTTATGTAGAATGATTGTAACATGAGACTCATAATAGACAATGTGGTTTTGTAAATCTGTGTAAAAGTTTCTCTTCCTAATGCTGAGTTATGTATCAAATTAAGAAATTACAATCATGCTTAGGTGGCCAACCATAAAGGAAGTTCAGAACTGATATTTGTCTAACTATTCCTTGAAATGATCATGTAAGCAAACCAGTTAACTTCCTAAAAGCCTTGTTAATTACCTATTTCCTAAGTGTAACTTTTTACTATCATTTAAGTGTAAAGTTACGGATAAATGTAGATCACTACATGGAATATATTTAACCTGAAGATCACATTTATGTTGATACTTGACAACTGAACAATGAGGCAGTACAATATTTAAGTTATTGGATGTCCTGAAATATCGACACCTTCAAAAGGATTTCAATTCAAGACCATTTTAAGTTATATAATCCATCTCTTTTTTGTTTTCTGCTTGCATCTATCCATGATTTATCATATTTAGAATTGTACTAGCAAGACACTTTCTAACACGTTGTCCAAAACACTTTATTTTTGGGTGAAATCAATGTGGTTCCCACTAAATCTGGTGGGTCTTAGTCCTTATTTGGCGGGACCCATTCTCAGAGTGTTATGATACACGTGAGTTTCATCCTATAATAGTGTAGGATAGAAAAAAGCATGTTAGATTAGAGGGTGTGTTTCTCTCCTATTTAATATCAAACTGGTTTTATCTAGTAGATCACAGGTTTTAGTATTTATTTGAAAGTTTCTATTTTGTACTATAAGATAATTTAAACTACCAATTGAAAACTATTATTCCCTTGCCTTTCCATTTTTGTTAGAGCCAAACTATTTAGTAAGCCATATCATCATGTGAGCTCTTTGATAATTGAAATTTCTTTTTGACTGAACAAGCTGATTTTGGAATAACATATGCAGGCTTTTTTATTAATCAATTTTGAAGAAGTTCAATACTTTGCCGTGAACAACATAGCCAACTAAGGCCCCTCCAATTTGTGCTACCATGTCGATACTGCCTAAATTACGGTGTGTCACAGTTGATGTTACCGGCACCCTAATGGCTTACAAAGGGGAGCTTGGTGACTATTACTGCATGGCAGCCAAAGCTGCTGGCCGTCCATGCCCGGACTACAAACGTATGCATGAGGGCTTTAAGCTTGCATATAAGGACATGGCAAAGAATTATCCATGTTTTGGGTTTGCAGCCAAAATGCCAAACATTGTATGGTGGAAAACTTGTGTGCGAGATTCATATGTCAGGGTAAGATATTTTTCGAAGTCATTACAGTTGGAGTTTACATGTCAATATGCCTATGTTGCTTCCATGGTTTGAAATTTGGTTGCCATTGTGGTTACACTGCAAACCTTTATATTGTGGTAAAATGTGGACAAATGCTGCGACAATTGCGGGTGCCATGATGTTGGGGAGATCTCTAAAACTGTTATGTTGCAGCTTGTGTGCGAGATTCATATGTCAGGGTAAGATATTTTTCGAAGTCATTACAGTTGGAGTTTACATGTCAATATGCCTATGTTGCTTCCATGGTTTGAAATTTGGTTGCCATTGTGGTTACACTGCAAACCTTTATATTGTGGTAAAATATGGACAAATGCTGCGACAATTGCGGGTGCCATGATGTTGGGGAGATCTCTAAAACTGTTATGTTGCGGCCGCAATATACATTAACTGTAACATGGTTATATTTATTTACAATAGCTTATTGACAATATGCTGTTGTTTTTATTTACATTAACACCAAATTCTCTTAAACAACAAATGTTTAAGTTTAACCCTATTGATGCGTTCAGCTTTATTCTAAGCTATCTAAAGGAAACAATGAATTGAAGATTTATGATACCTGCAATCTCATATGTGAAAATTCTCTGAATTTGATCAAGGAGAAGTTTTGTTTTTCTGGCAGGCTGGATATGAATATGATGAGGAGACATTTGAAAAGATTTTCAGACGCATCTATGCATCCTTTGGTTCATCTGCTCCATATACGGTCTTTCCAGATTCCAAACCATTTATTAGATGGCTTCGTGGAAAGGGTCTCAAAGTTGGCATTGTGAGTAATGCTGAGTATCGATATCAGGATGTGATTCTTCCAGCTTTAGGTTTAAATGAGGTAATATTCCCACAATTTTCTTAAAGTTTGCTGTCAGAATTATAAATGTGTTTAAAAGAAAAATTGACATTTAGCATTGTTATAGAGTCCACTTAAATTGTTAACTACAAAATGGCACAGTATAACATACAGAAACATCCTCGAGGGCCAGCACAATTTTTGTATGCAAGAACACTTTTTGAGTTCTCGTGCAAGGCTGCTTTAGAATGTTAAAATAAAGTGTAGCATCGCTGTTTTGAAACACATCTGCTTAATGATTCAGGATCAATGAATTTCAATGAATCCAATGCTCCTATTAGATCACCCTTGAAGAAAATTATGTTGAACTTAAGTCTATTCAGAAGCCAAGTTTACTAATCACTTCAAGCATCTTTGCTCGTTTTCATTTTTGATATGGTCATAATAATTAAGTCCTATACACTCGTGTCCCTGCGATAAGAATGTTTGATTGTTAAAATATTTGATGATGCAGGGATCCGAGTGGGACTTTGGCGTGTTTTCTGGCCTCAAAGGCGTTGAGAAGCCAGACCCAAAAATTTACGAGATTGATCTTGAGAGGGATGGAAATATTGCACCCGAAGAAGTTTTACACATTGGTGATAGCATACGTAAAGACTATGAACCAGCTAAGAGCATAGGGATGCATGCACTATTGTTGGATAGATTTAAGACACCAGAAGCTGCGGAGTGGAGGAAATCCGGGGAAGTTGTTCTTCCCGGAGTGCACGCACATAAATACAAATGTTGATTCTCATACCTGCAATGGATTGGTTTTTCTTTTGAAATTCTGCTCTATTATCTATACGTAATACAAAGAAAAACCATCAGTGAATGTTGGAGCAGGTTGTGTTGCTGATATCTTGTAAGATATTTATTCAACTATGACTTCTTGAAGCTAAGGAACTCTGGATCTATGTAGCATTGGTATTTCAAATTGAAGACGTGTCTAGTGTCTAACACGTGTCAACGTCCGACATAAACACGACACTGACACATGTGATTATATTTAATTATTTTTATTTCCTTCACTTATAATCGGTGTCCATATGGCCGTGTCAACGTCGTGTTTGATTTTTGTGTATGTCTCAGTGTTTCATAGCTTTGGATACATGGATTTATTAATCCAGGTCCTCAAACATATGACCTCAAACTTTTAAAGATTACATGCAATGATATGTGTTGGATACAGAACTTTCATTCTAGTTGCCTGCTTGGAGATCTTGGCATGTCTGCCGAGTTAATGTTAAACTAGTGACAAATGAGAATACTACTACCACCTAGCCAAATGAAACTGTTTAAGCCTCTTTCGGTCATTGCAAGTCAGTAGAATCATTTTTTTTTTTGTCTAAAATATTAACGCTTTGCAACTTACAATGGAGAGAACATTCCTAAAAGGATTAATAAGTATTCAACTTCCAATCCACTTTGATCTGTAAGAGTGGATTTCAACAAGACTCAGTCAAAATCATTCGTTATATATTTATACTATCCGTAATTGTCCAGTAAACAGTTTCATAGAATATGCAAGGAAAAGGAAAAATGCAAAGGAAGTCAATGATGGTGAACTAGTGAACAGGATTGCTACTGCATGCTAACATACAGAAGTGCAAAGGAAAAAAATACAAAGATCATTTTTTGATTATATTTGATTCTAATTATTATTCTAGCTTAATATACAGATTAGGTGGGAAAATTGTGGGACTGATTGATGAAACAGATAACCAAGTGTCAGCAATTGTTGTTTATCCAGTTATTTCATGTACAAATTAAGTTTTTTAAATTCACTCTATTCCATTAGTATAGTGAGAAACACAATCTTTATTTGATACTGTATATCTAAACTTTATTTTTGTTAGAATATTGTATAGCCTTCCGCTTTTTGCATACTCTAACTAATGAGATCAAGTTTTTCATTGTTGAATCATGCTTGTTATCTTGTGTGAGAGAATGGAATAAACTGACAAAACTAACTAATCTGCAGCTTGTCCCTGTTAAAGCTTTATACTCATATTTTTGTACTTACTATGTATCAGCGACACTTTAGATCGAAGGGTATCCAATGTCCAACATGAGTTGGTATCCGACACTAACGCAACACTAATACATAGAGTTTTCTTAATTTATTTTGGTAAATTGGTATCTACTATATGTGTCAATGCTCTGTGGGGTTATTTTTCTTATAACTTCTTTCTCTTTTGCACAGTGGGTGGAATACTCTATCAAAACATTGCCTTTTGGTGTTTAACTTCATTGGACATATAGTAAAAAAGAAAACCTTCATTGGACCATGATTGTGGCATTATTGATGTTAACATCTTGTTTACACTCCAAGTAATGCTGTCCACATTTATATCAGCACTCTAAGTAGGTTTATATAGGATTTTAGGTGTGTAACACAAAACAAGTAGTGCATTGTATAACTCACTCAAATTAAAAACTAAGCTCACAGTATCCAATGGTCAAGATAGAAATAATTGTGTAACCGTTGCTACTCACTTTCTACTGTGGTTTGGACTGGCCAAACTGTGTCCACAAAAAACAACGAAGAAGCATTTTGTTTGATAGAGAATGAAGTAGATGGAGAAAGCTTAAGCTTCAAGTGATTAAGTAGTGGTGTCCATTAAATCGTAAAAGATTGAAATTATAATTATTTTACAAATAGATTTTACCCTGTAAAGGTAGTTTGTCCAACAAATATCTTTTGAAATTTTAAGAATTTAGATTTATTTTATCTCTACACACATTTTCTGTTTATAAGAACATATGAACAAAATGAAAATTGAAAAATGAAAACAAACGAAAGGTCTTTTTATTTTTTGCACAATCCATATTGTCATGTGATTATTTGGATAGAAGAGATGCATAACAAGTTACAACAACTCAAAGCAAAGTTCAGCAACCATGTAATACTCTTAATTTCATCATAACATCGATACTAACTAATGTTTGATAAAGTCTATGTCATTGTAGCCTTTTTACTTTCTGGTAAAGGATTGATGCACATATTTTACACACATAATTCAAGGTCAAGCAGCTGCTTCTGCTGCAGAAGATAACTTTTTGGTAACATAAACTGGATCTCCAACTTTAAGGACTTTTCCATCCCCTTTAGCAGAAGAATCCCTCCAATTCCAGACTATATTCTGACCAAAGTAGACCTGCCGAAAAATTTCACAGTATGTCACTTAACATCAATGAACCAAAGGAACATTCATTGAAATTTTTGATCACTAAATGTCTCACCTTGTTTTTGTTTTTATCATTTGGTCTTATGACTTTGCCAGACCTAATTTTCATGAGAGTTTCAGTTGGTTCAGATCCATCTGGTATTGCTGTCTCTTGGTTTATTGTTGGTACCTGATCATAATAAGTTTCATCAATAATGAAGTTGGATGCATAACCAGGGGTGTTCATAGTTTGGATTTGTTAGTTTCCAAACAATATCCATATATAACCAATAAAATAGGATTGGATTTTGAAACCGTTTCCAACAACCGGTTTCAAACCCACATTTACCCTTGGCTAAGTGAATCCCTACTTGTTTGGTTATTCTTCTATATGTATTGATGGCAGGCTGGTAGTGAAAGCACAAATTCTGACATAGCTAACGTCCAAAATATAGGACTCTGGGACACCATATATACACACACAAATAATCCTAAGATAAGAAGAATCATGTATTTTATAACTAGTTAATACTATGATAATGAGTCTCACAAAAAAGCATCATTTTTCTATTTGTTTCAAAAAGTAAAAGATCTAACCTAAGGTTAAGAGTGTCTAACATATAGTAGGTGTCGGCTCAATCTCTTAGGGCGTGCCCCATACGTGCCTAACAGGTGTCTGAGCCAAAAAAAAAAAAAAAACTTTTTAATTAGACACCGTTAAATATTGTTTGAAACCTGTCCTAGGCGTGTTTGAGAAGTGTCTGTTTTTGAAATGTGTCCAACACAATGATGGGGAGGGGTTCGTGCTTCATAGGGTGAAATCAACTTCCATAAAACTAATAACTGTTTAGAAAAATAATACTGAAAATAGAGGAATGCAAAAGTCACGTAGCTGTTGAAACAGGTCAATTGTATATATATATATTAAAAAGGGCAAGCTGCATAGACATAAAAAAGGGAATGAGAGCTTATGTATTGAAAGGTTACATATTATGAATACAAAAAATACTCATTGACTCTTCCGCTTTTCTATTTTATAAATAGGTCATTTGCAGCTCATATGCTAACTCTATAATTTTATTATTTAAAAAAACCCTAGGAAAATCTTTTTTCTTTTTTTCTGCTATTGCCCCTACATCTGCTAGTCGAAATTGGAATACCGGTTGCTATTTCCTAATAGCAAAACTAGGACGGCAGCACAGTTTTCACAGCAAATTCATCAAAATCCATTATGCTATAGTGCCACTATTTCTGCTATTTAAGAACACTGAGGTAAACTAGACAATTTGGAGAGACTCTCATTGTCATTCACTATTATTTGGAAAGGTTAGAATGGCACAACTAAGCATGGGTGGTGAGAGAGAAACCCATAGCAGAGTAAATACAAAAAGGGTTTGAAAGGACCATTGAGAATAACAGACCTCACAATTACCAATGTGAGTCACGAAGGCAGGAAAAAAAAAATGTTTGCATTACTCAAACAATGAAAATCCACCGACGCTACTAGAGAGTAGGTTGGTCTAAGGACTCTGTGTTAGAAACTAACTTTGTTAGCTTAAGTTATAATATTCATGTTCCTATGGACCATATTGGCTATACGATACATAGGAAATTATAAAGTAGAACTCTTCACCTTACAACGGGAACACAGCTTGACACCCTGAAATGAAAACCTGCTTATCTTGATATCTCTCCATATGTCTTCAGAAAATGGTTCACAACCTTCAACAAGGATACTGCACACCAAATCTCAATTATGCGATCAAATAATTCATATTCACTCTATAATAAAATATAAGTAAAAAATGATTTTAAAAAGTCAATGTATTTGGTCTAAATTTTTAACCAAATATATCCACTTTTAAAATAGTTTTTGCTTCTTATATTTCTTTCCGGAGGGAGTACTGATCAATTCAGTACAATCAATCAATACTATGAAATAATATAATTGCAGCAACAGACAAGAAGACATGGAAAAATCAATACTTGGGTCTGAAACGATTCATAGGTATCGGTTCCTCTAGAAGCTTGTTTACTGCATCCAACGATTCCTGAAAGCAATAAATGACAAATAAAAAGTGAAGACTTGTACAATAAATTTAAACTTCATTTCCCAACTGTTAAAGAACTGACTTGAGATATGAGTAAGAACGGATAACCATCAGTGAACAAGGTCTGGTGCTGTTCCTCAACATAATCAGGGTCTACTTTTCTAACTTCTGAAGCTGCATTTGGAAACATTACTCGAGAGTTATAGTGGTTATTTATATCATGCTCGATTTGACCGGTGTGGTTCATGGAACCATGGTGCATTACATGCATAAGTCAAATTGAATTTGGTTCACATTATATTGCACCCAAGTTATTCAAAGTAATATTCATGCAATCTCAAAACAGTTATAGTCCTTTACCAATCATTAACACAGTAACACATCCTTCTAAACATTGTTATCCTCATTATCTTATTCTTTAAGGTTTCATAATTTTGAAGACCTACCAGTATTGAAGCGGACCAGTTTACTAAGACTTCCTAAATAATCAGAGAACCACTGCGATGCTTCGGCTCCCTCATCCCAGGCAGATCCATTCCATTCCCATACTGTTATATCATCTGCTACTTCATACTGTTTGTTCAAATAAACTTTAAGAGGTTCCATCCCAGGTGCTTTCACCACTGTAAAAAACCAAAGGAAGAAAAAAATACAATCATGAAGAATATGCAAATCAGAAGTACATCAGCTACAATTTTTGTCTCAAAATTAAGAAAAAAAGCATCTGTCAAATTAAGAATGAAATTCGAACACCATATGCGAAGCTAAACGCAGTAACTTAAATAAAATCATATCCAAACTACATAAGATATCAAATAGGAGGGAAAAAGTGATCAAACAAAGATATGAATATTAATAAATATGTAATTACATAAGACAACTCTAATGTCCCTTGTATTACATACATTTCCTAATGGCTTCCATAACCAAAGGGTTCACACTAAATTCAAACATCAATCAGAGGAGATACTTTTGAAGTCAACCTTGTTTGATTGAATGTGCATTTTGACAAACTTCTTAGTTAAATATATTCAATAAGCACTTATCACATTAGAGTTTATGACAATAAGCACTTCAACATAAGTTGATTTTCATAATTTTATCTTAAAAGCTTATAGAAATAAGCTCAGAAGAAGTTATAGAAAGGTTATAAGCTATTCATAAACTCAATGAAACACTTGCTTAAATGCTTACGCCATAAGATCCATCTATCTTACCACTTAATGTGACTGTATTGTGCACACCTAGTTCAGAAACATTAGACCACTTAGTCTTGCCTGGTAAGGCTGCTACATTTTAGTATAAAGTGTTGTCAAGGTGCGGCTATAACAGCGCTATAGTGGAATTTGAACAAACCGTTATCCGTTATTCTCTGTGATCTGCGATTAACAACATTGGGTTGTTCATGAGACGTGGGTGAGTCACTCATTTTGTTTTGTACCAATTATGATTTTAATGAATCTTTATGAATGTTAGTTTATGCAAGCATCCGATGCATTTGGCACTAGTTCACATCACATCTCTAAAGATATCAATTATTCTTTTTCATAGCTTCTCTTGGATGTTGTTCAAAAAGAGTTAATATTTTCCACATTTGTGATATGCAGAGAGACCAGTTCACCAGACAGACCCAGTGCCCCACTACCCTGAAAAGGATATACCTTAACCTCTATCCAGCTGTAAAATATGTCTCTTATCACAATACAATTTTTTCCTCTTTAAAATAACTAGAACTAGAAGGCTTAAATACATTTTTCATCCCCGCATTATTTTCTCTTTCTTGTGTTAGTCTTCTTCTTAATACTTATACCACAAGGGGATTAATAACGCCATGTGAGCAATGAGAGCCAATGTGGGAGTATAATTTGCATGCAACTACAGAGACTAAGTTCAGAATGGAGGGAGTACTAAACACTCAGACCACAACAATTTGGTTACCAAAAACATATTAAGTTAAATGAAAAATATAAGAAAAAAGCAATAATATACCCATAAAGGAATCAGTGGTAGGTTCCCAGTGTTGATGGAAAGCTTCAAGTGGGAGTTGAATCTCAACCAAAGCAAGCTTTGGTTCAACTCTTTGAGTATATGCTCTCCCTTTCGAATTCACCACCACCCATTGTCGATCCCATCGAAGTCCTATACATCAAGTTAACATATTCAATAAAAAAATCCTAATTATCTCTGAGGTTTCAGTTCAGTGAAAAGAGTTTGCCATTGTAATCTTAATTAATTGAGGAATTTTAAATCCCAAATAGAACAACATTACAATTTTACCGTTATTAATAATAATTTTTCATTTCAAAAATAAAAAATAAAAAAGTTAAGAAGAAGGAATATGTATGATACCAGAAGGAGTGAGAGGAGCATGAGAAAGAGAAATTCCACGGCATGACTTAATTGGGTATATAAAAATGCCTGAAATTTGAGCTTCAGGTGTAGCTGATTCTGATTCTGATGCAAAAGTTGATGCTCCAGCACCCATCATTTTTACGTTAATGCAAAAGCAAAATGAATGAACTAGTGGAAAATCAACGGAAAGTTTTAACGAGGAGCCACGTCATACTACAACTAGACGCAAGGGAACGCGTCACACATTTCAACAATTACGTGTTTTAAAAATCAAAGCAGACCTACCACTCTTGCAGATTTTGGGAGTTACGTGTTTGTTTCAAGTTTACAAATCATATTCATAGAGATATATGGATAAAGTTATTGCAAATATTAACCAAATTCACAGATTTCCCATTCTTGTATAGTATTATTGCTACTTGCTAGGAATAAAGTTTTGTTTAATTCTGTTGTTTATATAAAGTTAATTGTTTCAACTAATTATAAAAGGAGAAATGTCATGTCAGTAGTTCTAATGATAGTGGTTTACTATAACAATTGTATAGATATTATATGAAAGTAGAATAATATTGAGTTTTCGGAAAATGATGTGAATAGGTTAGTAGTAAGAATTTGATATTATAATCTCATTTTTTTTTTGTTGATAAAGAAGATAATACTATCGAAAAATTGAATATAATTTTACAGTTTTAAGACTCGTTATTTAAAGTTTTTCTTAAAAATTATTTTTCTTTAAAGTATAACATTTTGAAAAAAGAATTTAAAAAAATAAACTTCAAAGAGAAATTAATTTTAGAAGATTATCATAAAAACATCATTGTATGTATTTTATCTAATTGTTATAATTTTTTTTGGATAACAAAATTTTAAAAAATACTTTAGATGAGAAATTATTTTGAGTAGCTTCTCATAAAATTAATTTTAAGAGATACTATTTTGTAAAAAAAATATTATTTTTATTATATTTTAATAAGTTAACGAACATCAAATTTATATTTTAAATTTATCAAAAATAAATTTGAAATAACTTCTACTATTTTTAAATAGATTCTTACAAAAAAAATTTTAAAAATATAAATTAAATTTTTTTTTTTTAATTTATAATAGACGAACCCTTAATCTCAAAAGTATAATTGAAAAATTAAATAAAGAAACATGTATACTTCAAAATTGTTCAAAGTTCATCATATAATTTTTATAGGCAAATTTTTCCTTGTATATATTGTTGGAATCAAATTGATTCTCCATGTTTTGATGTTAATAAAAGTATTTTATGAGAACGATAAATTTGGATTAATGGCTTCAATAAGTATGCAAAAATTGGAAGAAGAAAATCAGAGGATGAGATCAAAGGAACACAAATTATACACGTCTGCCTCTAAAAGTAATGTGTCTTTGGAGGTTACGAAGATTGCCTCAGATGTGTGGGTCTGAAGTCTAGGTCTGATGCTTGGGTCTGAAGAATGGTTCTGAAACTGAGTCTGAAGACTGAATTTGAAGCATGCTTCTGAAGTCCTTGCATGTCTCTGATATGCACAAACTCAACATGCATCTAAAGAGTTTATATCAAGGTATAATTAACTCTAAAGAGATTGTTCAAATCATAAATTCAAAGCTCACAATCCGCTTATCAAAATGGTGCAACACACTCCAAGAGGAATAGAGTAGCTACCAAATTAGTGGTGAACCAGGATAAATTCTTGTGTCACTTTAATTCTGCAATTCTTGTTTTACTTTTGCCTTTGATCACTTAGCCCAATTGCTACTATATTTATTATAAATAAGTCACCAACCCCGAACCAATTTTAAATAAATTAGAAAAAAGAATCCAACTTAGTCAAACACAATTCAACTCCATTCTAGTGTTTGCACCTTCAATTGGCATCAAAAGACTGGTTTCAAAAATTAGCACTTTACAATGTTTGAAAAAATAATTTGAACTCAGAAGATGAGGAGTTGACTTTCATATCTAGAAAAATTCAGAAGATGTGGCACAACAGAAAGAAACAATTTCCTCAAATATATTCCAGGAAGTCCAGTAGAGGAAATAATGAAAAATCTAACAAGAAAAACATCAAATGTTATGGATGCAATGAACTTGGACATGTCAAGTCTGAATGTTCAAATCTGGAAAAAGGGAAACATCAGAGGAAATATTTCAGACCCAAGAAGAAGGTTTTGATGGCTACATGGGATGATTCTAATGAATCCTCTTATGATGAAGAGCAAATAGATTTGACTCTAATGGCTCATACCAACTCTGCCTCTGGATCCAACACAATCACTAATTCTGACTCTGGAAGTGAATTAGTTGATGAAAAAATTGAGGTATTTTTTTGACTTAACACGATCTGATTTAATTAATTTCATAAATGATTTCTTAAATAAAAACCACAAGTTGTCTCTAAAATTGAGAGCACTTAGGAAAGCAAATGCAAACTTAACTAAGGAAATCAATGCCTTAAAAATTGAAAGTGATGAGGTTAAATATGAAAATAAAACCTTGAAAGATACTCTTGTTTCAAAACCTTTAGAAAATGTCATATGTAATTATGATAAATATGAAGAAACATTCCAAGACTTTCTAGCTAACATTATGGAAAAAAAACAAGTACGCTTTTATGATTCATGGAGTTAGTAGAAATGGTAAAAGAGGTATAGGATTTGAAGAAACAGTAGCTGAACGTAAAATTATTCTCTCTGATATTTTGTGTATTGTTTTCTCTAATAAATATCACTTTAAATTATCTTGTCTCGTGTTAAATACAAGGAAAGACAAAAAACCTTTCAAGACTAATAAATCATGACCTAACCAAATTTAGGTACTTAAGAACAAAATTATCTATGTTGTAGCCTCAACGACCAAGTTAAAACACCAATCATGATACCTAGAAAGTGGATGCTCGTGATATATGATGGGAGAAAAATCTATGTTCTAAGACCTAACATTGATCAAATGAGGCACAATAATTTTTGGAGGAAAATAGAAACGCCAGATCAAGGGGCAAGGCACAATTGGTAATGCATATCTCTTTCTATTAAAGATGTTTGGTTTGTTAAAGGTCTTAAATATAATTTATTAAGTATTAGTCAATTAAGTGATAATAATTATATGAGAACAATAAAAACACAGTTTTGTCATCATAAAAAATAGGGAGATTGTTAGAACGAAGTTGGTTTTGCACTTATGGTTTTGATGTTAACAAAAATATTTTATGAGAATAATAAATTTGGATTAATGGCTTCATTTAATATGCAAAAATTAGAAGAAGAAAATAAGAGAAAGGTATCAGAGGAAGCGACAAGAGAAAAGTCACCAAAGAAAGTGAACAGAGAATGAGATCAGAGGAACAAAAAGTATGCACGTCTACCTTTGAACATATTGAAGATACAAACACGAGAAAAAGGATGTTGAATTGTATTTGACTAAGTTGATGATTTTTTCATTCTTTGATTAAACTGGTTCAAACTTAATGATTTACTTGGAGTAGAAGTAATAACAAAACTAAAGAGTGCAGAATAAAGTGACACAAGTAATTTATCTTAGTTCATCACTAACTTGGCTACATTCAGTCCATTCACTCAAAAGGATTTAATCCACTAATTTAACAACTTGAATTACAAAACACCTAACTCTCTAAGTCAGCCTTCTCAAACAGGCAACTGAATACTTTTGAGGAACACACACCTTGACTCGTAAAGTCTTCTCCACATAATCTAACAACCTCAAATTGTTGAAGACACATCGATTTTGAATAAAAAGATTTGAAATTTGAGGAGTTGCTTCTAACAAGTTGATCATAACAATGATTATCATACTCTAAGAAAAACACTTAGAAAATATTTTTCATTCGAACAAGTGTTTATTTTTTTGAACTCTAAGATAAATTTGTAATTTTGAGTTTGAATTCTTCTACTCTTTTATAATTTTTCGATGATTTTCTTCTTCAGCCTTAAGTATCTATTTATAGATAAAATTATTCAATTTAGTCCTTGTTTAATTTTAAATTGTATCTTTATTCCTAGTTTGATCAACAACGATCTTATTTCAAAATAATTGAGCCTTGATTTTTTTCCTTTCGCTTTTTATCAGAGTGCAATATTATTTTGTTCGTCGTCTTGCGACATTATTTACTTTATATTCTTGTTGTGGTATTAATTTAAATAAAATTGTCAGATTAACTTTAATCTATTACAAATTCCTATTAATTTTATCATCGCTAACATTAACATTAGAAATCTAGTTATACGAGTATTTGAATATATTGTATTTTGTAGTTTTGTGATTTTATGAATTTGAATGAATGAGTATTTTTTTATTAAAAAAATTAAAACATTTTGATGGAATGGAAATATAGGGGATATAGAGAAGACAAGTATTTTGACAAATAAAGATTGTCGTTGACATGTTCTATTTCAGTCAACAACTACCACTTCTACCTTATCCTTCAGCCAACAAACACCATCATCCACCTTCCACCTCCGCAGAACCCCATTCACCTTCCGCATGGATCGACCGTCTTCGCTCCCAAGTCCAATCCTCCTCCTTCCACCAAGCCATCTCCACATACACCAACATGGTCACCGCCGGCGTACCCCCAGACAACTTTGCCTTCCCCGCCGTCCTAAAAGCCACCGCCGCCACCCAAGACCTTAACCTCGGAAAACAAATCCACGGCCACGTCTTCAAATTCGGACAAGCTCTCCCTTCCTCCGCTGCCGCCGTCGCCAATTCACTCGTTAACATGTACGGAAAATGCGGGGATATTGATGACGCACGCCGAGTGTTCGACGAAATTTCCCACCGAGACGACGTCTCGTGGAACTCCATGATCGCCGCTGCGTGTCGGTTCGAGAAATGGGAACTGTCAATTCACCTTTTCCGGTTAATGTTGTTGGAGCATGTGGGACCCACTTCATTCACGTTAGTCAGTGTAGCTCATGCTTGTTCCAATCTGCGCAATGGGTTATTACTTGGGAAGCAAGTTCACGCTTTTATGTTGAGGAATGATGATTGGAGAACTTTCACTAACAATGCTTTGGTTACAATGTATGCTAAGTTAGGTAGAGTTTTTGAAGCTAAGGCTTTGTTTGATGTTTTTGATGATAAAGATTTGGTATCTTGGAACACTATTATTAGTTCACTCTCTCAAAATGATAGATTTGAGGAAGCTTTGTTGTATTTACATTTTATGCTTCAAAGTGGTGTTAGGCCTGATGGGGTTACCTTGGCTAGTGCTTTGCCTGCATGTTCTCATTTAGAGATGTTGAGTTATGGAAAGGAGATACATTCCTTTGTATTGAGGAATAATGATTTGATTGAGAATTCTTTTGTTGGTAGTGCTTTGGTTGATATGTATTGTAATTGCAACCAACCTGAAAAGGGTAGAATTGTTTTTGATGGAATGTTCAGGAAGACGGTTGCGGTTTGGAATGCCATGATTGCGGGTTATGTGCGCAATGAGTTTGATTACGAGGCGATAGAACTCTTTGTTGAGATGGTTTTTGAGTTGGGTATGAGTCCAAATTCTGTTACCTTGTCGAGTGTTTTGCCTGCTTGTGTGCGATGTGAAGCGTTCTTGGACAAAGAAGGGATCCATGGTTGTGTGGTGAAATGGGGTTTTGAGAAGGATAAGTATGTGCAAAATGCTTTAATGGACATGTATTCTAGAATGGGAATGATAGAGATTTCAAAGAGTATCTTTGGAAGCATGAGTAGGAGAGATATAGTGTCTTGGAACACAATGATTACCGGTTATGTTGTTTGTGGGCGCCACAATGATGCACTTAATCTTCTGCATGACATGCAGAGAGGTCAAGAAGAAGATAGAATTAACACATTTGATGATTATGAGGTTAACAGAAGTGTTCCCATTAAGCCAAATTCGGTGACCCTAATGACTGTTCTTCCTGGCTGTGCAGCCTTGGCAGCACTTGGGAAAGGGAAAGA
>NC_021160.2:10614588-10622935 GCF_000331145.2 Cicer arietinum | reverse complement strand
GGGAAAGAGATTCATGCTTATGCTGTTAAGCAAATGATATCAAAGGATGTTGCTGTGGGAAGTGCCCTAGTTGACATGTATGCAAAATGTGGTTGCTTGAACTTATCTAGGACAGTATTTGAGCAAATGTCTGTAAGAAATGTTATAACTTGGAATGTTCTTATCATGGCTTATGGGATGCATGGAAAAGGAGAAGAAGCTTTGAAGCTTTTTCGAAGAATGGTAGCAGAAGGAGACAAAAATATCGAAATAAGGCCGAATGAAGTAACCTATATTGCTATTTTTGCTGCTTGTAGTCACTCTGGAATGGTGGATGAAGGCCTTAATTTATTCCATACAATGAAAGCTAAACATGGAATTGAACCTACATCTGATCATTATGCTTGTCTTGTTGACTTGCTTGGCCGGTCTGGCCAGATCGAAGAGTCGTATAAGCTCATCAAGACAATGCCATCCAATATGAACAAAGTAGATGCATGGAGTAGCTTGCTTGGTGCCAGCAAGATCCACCAGAATTTAGAAATTGGTGAAATTGCAGCAAAGCATTTATTTGTGTTGGAGCCAAATGTGGCTAGCCATTATGTTCTATTGTCTAACATTTACTCTTCAGCTGGACTTTGGGACAAGGCAATGGATGTAAGGAAAAAAATGAAGGAAATGGGAGTAAGAAAAGAACCTGGATGTAGTTGGATTGAGCATGGTGATGAGGTTCATAAGTTTTTGGCAGGGGATACTTCACATCCACAAAGTAAAGAGCTCCATGAATATCTTGAAACACTGTCACAAAGAATGAAAAAGGAGGGATATGTACCTGATACTTCTTGTGTACTTCACAATGTTGACGAGGAAGAGAAAGAAAGTATGCTTTGTGGTCATAGTGAGAGATTGGCAATAGCTTTTGGACTTTTAAATACTTCTCATGGAACTACGATTAGAGTTGCTAAAAACCTTAGGGTTTGCAATGACTGCCATGTTGCCACTAAATTCATATCAAAGATTGTGGATAGGGAAATCATTGTTAGAGATGTTAGAAGGTTCCATCATTTCAGAAATGGGACTTGCTCTTGTGGAGATTATTGGTAAAAATCGAATAGTAAAACAAGTTCGTTCTTTCAAATGATTTCACCTAACCACCTCCTCCTCCCCCTCCTCAGGAAATGTGTCACGTAGTTTTCAACCTCGATCATTTGATCTCAAATTAACAATTGAGATTGTTTAAAACTGATTTTATTATTGTGTAATTTAAACCATCTAATATCATTTAATGATCGAGATCGTTTTATTGCGGGTTAACACATAATTTTTCTACCACAAGGAATAAGGATCCTCTTCCTCACTCCCTTCCTCTATTTCTCTTTCTCTCTACCCCTTTTCCCTTCTCCTTCATGGATGAGAAATGTACCATAACCCAATTCTCCAAATTTTTGTTATATTTGACATGATGTATAACCATCTTGTTTGTTACTTCTGGTATATGCCATTTTGCATGATTTTTTGGAAAATCTAACCTCAGACATTGGGTGCAAGCTGCAACACCTTTGGTTCCAAATCCGATGGCAACATTTCTCATTGTTCAAACAATAATAAGCTCAGGTTGATTTTCAGACCTTACAGTAAGAGAAAAAGGAAAAGTTATAATAATAATAAATAAATAATGTAATAATAAGAATGAAACGGAGAGACAGGAAACAAGCTTATACAAACCAAAAAAATTAGTAACTGTTTATCTTTTTATGAAATTATTAATAATTTACTTATGATATATCGTTAACCGTTCATTACCTCTATTGAGACTCTCAATTTGAGAGTTAAAGATCACATTTACAGTGAACTAACAAAGAAAAAGTGTCAATTTCAAAAACAAATAAAAAGTGTCTATTTTTTGTACATGTGAATGCAATCAGAAAAAGCAAATAGATAGAGATAATATAGATTTGAAAAATTGTACATATTCAAAGAGAACTCAAGGAGTTATACTTTTAATCTAGTGAACAGTTAATAAGGTCCTTTGATCAGTTTATAGTTATCATACAACTACACTTTTACACTTTTCTGATACAACAAATTGAATAATATGGCAATAGAATCTGAGACCATTGGCTAAACTAGTGATACAGGATTACAGACACAACAATGTTACAAAATTTTCATGGCTATTGTACAATTAGTAGATTGAAATCAGAACAGTATTTGTTCTTGATAGATCTCCAATGCTAGGATAACTTTTTCCAGTAACAATTTTCTGTGCAATCTGTACCTGTATATATTCACAAAAAGAAAATAATTATTAATAGAATTAAAATTTTAATGAAATCAAAATTTACAAAGCTTATGAAACTGCTTGATGATGTCAATTCGACTTACTTTATTGCAGCATCAAGAGTTCTCGTCGATTCTGGTGATGAATCTGTGGTCATTAAGATCATCAAAAAAAGCTTCTTTTTTTTTTAATCATAAAAGCAAAGTTTAATTAACCACACAATGCGGTCAGTTTGCAAAATTCAAAGAGTAATTGGAAAATACAAAAAATAATCAGCATTTTAGTTCTTGAAATTGCAAATATCGATCAATTGTAGGTCTTTAATTGATTTTAATGAATGTTTACTAGAAATATTTTGACGGAAGGACTAAATTGATTGATGTTCTTTAATTTAAGAGACCTAATTTGCTATTTCGTAAATTTGAAGGACAAAATTTATCGACCGAAACAATTTCAAGGACCGAAATACTGATTTACTCAAATACAATTTATGTATGACAATCAGTGCCATGTTTCTACTTGCTTTCTAGTCACAAGATATGAACAAAAAATTTACCTAAAAATTTCTGGTCTTGTTTAGAGGTGGTAGCAAATTCTGCAAGCATTTGTTTGCACTCTTCTTGTAATGCCTTTGCAGCCTTCCTTTCTGTACTTGGGATTGGAGGCAAATCTCCATCTGACCACGTCGGCAATGTTCGTGCTGCAGCTATGACTGCTCCATCGACAAAAGTATCTCCAGCGTTTGATAGAACTTCTGCTAAGAATTTCATATCGGTATCCTAAATAATGATAACTTGAATAGAGAAAAGTGTAACAAAGCTGATTCCAGAATGGAAAAACATATTGGACATACCGTTACGATAATACTCTTCAGGAAGACCAGATATGTTGAAGACTGACAAGAAGGAATCCAAATGGATTTGTGCATTGCCTGAGAATTTGATCACATCCCAAGGATTCTGCAAATTAAGATGAATCTGAGAACTACTTTTTCAAAACTCAATAGATCAAATAGCAATCATGTATAAGTAAAATGCACAGCATTCCTTTCATCAAGATTTAGCAGACAAGAAAGTTACCACTGGCGATGAAAATCCATATCTTTGCATTAACATGTGATTCTTCTGTGCACTCATGTAATCAACTGTCATCTGTTACAAGTTTTGACAACATAATCAGGCTCTCAATGAAATAGCACAAATAGTAAAATAAACATGCAAAATTACAAGAATAAAACAAAATATGTACTAAGTAACGTTTAATATAAGGAAGGAATCAAAAAAAGCATAATTCACAGAAGTATAAATTGATTTACCGCATCTCCCTTTCTAATATGTTGTCCAGCATTTATAAGAACCTCAAGCATCCTGTCCTTAAAACGCCAATGGAAAAAACAATTCGGCTCGAAAGAATGGTTCAGCATATCTGAAAAGGCAAGACTAAGTTAATCAGTTAGCTCAGCTGTTTTATCAAAGAGGAAAGAAAAACTTCACATCAACAGTGGATAAAATATAAACTGCTACAGTGCACGATGCATAATGAATAGTTTTTTTACTATTCATGAATAATAATCTTGTTCTGCTGGTTCATTAACTTTTCTTTTATTATCTATGAATATCTCTAGCAGGTAAAAATGACATCATAATAATCAAAATCTATAAGAAAATAGGGCTAAGGCCAAATTATAAGAATTTTTTTCTGGCATATTATGAGTAAAAGAATGATAGCATAGTTAGTTAGACTATTAGAGGTGAACACAGCTTACCGGCATACGGAATCAGCATATTTGCATCTTGAGTTAGTGCACACATTCTCATTTGCATGTTGATACATCGTGACTGTGCGATTCCTACAGCCCAAATGAACCTTTGAGAATCACGAGCAAGACGTTTTACTTTTAGGGGCGCACCACTATGCTGATCGAGAATTAACACAATTTGTTAAGAACAAAAACTAAGTGATATGAATTGTGAATCAGGAAATAAATAATAATGTATAATTATATTTATCAGTTTTTCTAAAATTAGTTAGACAAATCAGGATTTGATTTGATCCTCTTAATTTGTAATTATTAGATATAAATGTTGTAACGATTATTTATACCGAGAAATATCAAGGCAAAAAGGGCATCAAACCCTATTTTCTGACATGGTATCAGCAGGTTCGATCAAACCTGTGAGATTCTAGTTTATCGTGGGGTTTATTCAGCGACACACCACTAAGTCGCTCTCGAAATCTCTCGAAATCTCGCACTCGTCTTTGCTGCTCTTGGTTCTTGTTTGTCTCCGAGTCCCTCTAGCGTATCCTCATCGTCGTTGTTCATAGATCCTTGTCCGACTATTGGTTTCGTGCGTTACTCGCTGCTGCGGCTGAGATCGTGATTCTTGATTCGTTTTTGGGTTGTCCTTGCTTGAGCGTGTTACTCGTTGCTGCTGCTTGGTCGATTGTCATCGTGATCTCGTCTGCCTCTCGTTGTGAGCATGTCTCTCTGTTGATGCTCTGTTTCTGCGTTGCTGCTCCTGCTCTGTTTTTGTGTTGCTGCTTGTTTCCTGTTTCTCTGCTGCTTGTTTGCGTTGCTGCTCCTGCCCTGTTTCTCTGCTTCTGTATTGCTGCCCTGTTTCTCTGCTCCTGCTCTGTTTTTGTACTGCTGTCATCATTATTTTTTTAGTACAATAGCATGACTTCTGAAAAAGAAAGAGACAACTTTTGTGTCCGTTTTACTGGCAAGAATTACGCTGCTTGGGAATTTCAATTCAAAATGTATGTTAAAGGAAAAGGATTATGGAGTCACCTTGATGGGGTTTCGAAGGCACCGATAGAGAAAACTGCCTTAGATGCGTGGGAAATCAAAGATGCTCAGATTATTTCTTGGATTCTCAATACTATTGATCCTCATATGATCAATAATTTGCGCTCTTTTTCAACTGCTCAAGAAATGTGAAACTATTTGAAGTGTATCTACAACCAAGACAATACGGCCAAACGTTTTCATTTGGAGCTAGAGTTAGCCAACTACAAACAAGGTAATTTGTCAATTCAAGAATATTATTCTGAATTTTTGAATTTATGGACAGAACACTCTGCTATTCTATTTGCTGCGGTTCCCAAGACTTCTCTCGCGGATGTCCAAGCTGTGTACGACACTAGCAAGCGGGATCAATTTCTCATGAAACTTCGTCCAGAATTTGAGGTTGTTAGAGGTGCTTTGCTGAACAGAAATCCTGTTCCTTCTTTGGATACATGTGTTGGTGAACTTCTCCGAGAGGAACAACGTCTCTTTACTCAAGGAACCATGTCTCATGATGTTGTCACTTCTGAACCTGTTGCATATGCTGCTCAAAGCCGAGGTAAAGGTCGTGATATGCGACAAGTCCAATGTTTCTCGTGTAAACAGTTTGGACATGTCGCTCGTAGTTGTAATATGAAATTTTGTAATTATTGCAAGAAGCACGGTCATATTATCTCTGATTGTCCCACGCGCCCTCCACGACCAACACAACATTCTGTGCAGGCATTCCATGCCACTAAGAGCTCTGCAATTGGTCCTTCCATTCCTAGTGCCTCTAATGGTGGTGCTCTACAGCCCGAAATGATTCAACAAATGGTACTTTCTGCTCTTTCAGCCTTGGGAATTCAGGGTAAGTCTTCTAATGTTTCGAATCCATGGTTTCTTGATTCTGGTGCATCCAATCACATGACGGGTTCTTCTAAATTCTTGCACAATTTACATTCTTATCATGGTAATCAGAAAATTCAAATTGCTGATGGTAATACTATTTCTATCACTAATGTTGGTGATATCAACTCTGATTTTCGGGATGTGCTTGTATCACCTGGACTTGCTTCCAATTTATTGTCTGTTGGACAATTGGTGGACAACAATTGTAATGTTAATTTTTCTCGTGATGGTTGTCTTGTGCAGGAGCAGGTGTCGGGGAAGGTGATCGCGAAGGGGCCTAAAGTGGGAAGATTGTTTCCACTTCAATTTATTTTCAATCATTTATCTCTTGCTTGTAATAGTGTTTTGAATTCTTATGAGGATTGGCATAGAAAATTGGGTCATCCAAACTCTAATGTGTTGTCTCATTTAGTTAAAACTGGTTTATTGGGAAATAAAAATGTTGTTTCTAATGCCTCTGTGCCATGTTCTGTTTGCAAATTGGCTAAAAGTAAAACACTTCCTTTTCCGTCTAGTGCTCATCGTGCTTCCACGTGTTTTGAGATGATTCATAGTGATGTATGGGGACTGTCTCCTGTAACTTCTCATGCTCACTATAAATATTTTGTCACATTTATTGATGATTACAGTCGTTTTACTTGGATATATTTTCTTCGGTTCAAATCTGAAGTGTTTTCTATGTTTAAGAAATTTCTAACATATGTTGAAACTCAATTTCAAACAAGTGTTAAAATTTTTCGCTCTGACTCTGGTGGTGAGTATATGTCTCATGAGTTTCAGGAGTATCTTCAGCAAAAAGGTATTTTGTCTCAACGATCATGTCCAAATACCCCCCAACAAAATGGAATGGCAGAACGTAAGAATCGTCATTTGCTTGATGTAACGCGCACCTTACTTCTTCAAGCTTCTGTACCATCTCGATTTTGGGTGGAGGCTCTTTCCACAGCTGTCTTCCTGATTAATCGTCTTCCTTCTACAGTTATTGATCTTGACTCCCCTTTTTTTCGTCTTTTTAAAATTCAGCCTGATTATAGTGATTTACATACTTTTGGATGTGTGTGTTTTGTTCACCTACCTCCATTTGAAAGACATAAACTTGGAGCGCAATCTGCTCAATGCGCATTTATGGGGTATAGTAACTCTCATAAGGGTTTTGTGTGTTATGATGTTTCTAACCAGCGCTTTCGCATTTCTAGGAACGTAACATTTTTTGATAATCAATTTATGTTTCACTGTCTTTCTCATGCCATGAATGATATTGCTATTCTTCCCAATTTTTCTACTATGCCTCAATCTATAGAACGTTTTAAACCAGGAAATGTATATGTTAGAAAACACAAACAACAGGTTATAACCCCCCTTCTCGACCCTGATCCGCCACCTGATCCTGTTGCGGTTGCACCACGACGTTCTAGCAGAGCGTCTCGTGCACCCGATAGATATTCACCAGACAGGTATAATTCCTCACATGCTTCTTTGTCTGCATCTCTCTCTAGCATATCTATTCCTACTTGTTACTCACAGGCTGTTAAAGATGTGCGCTGGATAAAAGCAATGAATGAGGAACTTCAGGCTCTTCAAGAGAATTTCACATGGGATATTGTCTCTTGTCCTCCTCATATCAAACCCATAGGCTGTAAACGGGTGTATTCTATTAAATTGAATTCTGATGGGTCCTTGAATCGGTACAAGGCTCGATTGGTTGCCTTAGGAAACAAACAGGAATATGGAATTGATTATGATGAGACATTTGCACCGGTAGCCAAAATGACAACTGTTCGCACTGTACTCTCTATAGCTGCTTCTAATGGGTGGACTCTTTATCAAATGGATGTGAAGAATGCATTTCTTCACGGTGATCTCACTGAAGATATTTATATGACTCCTCCTCAAGGTCTATTTTCTTCATCTCATGGTGTGTGCAAGCTCAAACGCTCTTTATATGGTTTGAAACAAGCACCTAGAGCATGGTATGAGAAATTTCGTTCCACTTTACTTGGTTTCTCCTTCATTCAGAGTCAACATGACTCCTCTTTATTTATTCATCGCACATCTACAGGCATTGTTCTACTCCTCCTTTATGTTGATGATATGGTTATTACTGGATCTGACCAGGCATCTATCCAAGAACTTAAACATCAATTGCAAACTGCATTTCATATGAAAGATCTTGGAAACTTGCAGTATTTCCTTGGCCTTGAGGTTCATTCTACCTCAAAGGGTATATTTCTTCATCAACATAAGTATGCGACAGACCTTATTTCTATGGCGGGCCTACAATCAGCTAATCCGGTAGATACTCCTCTTGAGGTTAATGTGAAATATCACCGCGATGAGGGTGATCTATTGTCGGATCCCTTATTGTATCGACAACTTGTGGGTAGTCTTAATTATTGGACAATTACTCG
>NC_021160.2:10574005-10614454 GCF_000331145.2 Cicer arietinum | reverse complement strand
CAGGGTGTCCTGACACTCGGCGATCAGTCACCGGTTGGTGCATGTTTCTCGGTTCTTCACTGATATCATGGAAAAGTAAGAAACAAGCAAGAGTCTCTAAATCCTCTACAGAATCAGAATATCGTGCTATGTCTACTGCTTGTTCTGAGATAATTTGGCTTCGTGGTCTTTTGGCTGAACTTGGATTCCCTCAAACAGAGCCGACGTCTCTCTATGCCGACAATACAAGTGCTATTCAAATTGTTGCAAATCCGGTTTTTCATGAGCGCACCAAACATATTGAAGTAGATTGTCACTCTATCCGTGAGGCCTATGATAATCAGATTATATCCATCCCTCACATCAATACTCAGTTTCAAGTTGCAGACATTCTTACCAAAGCTGTTCCTCGCCCGCACCATCAGTTTCTAGTTAGCAAATTGATGCTTCTTGACCGGCCGCATCAATTTGAGGGGGGATGTGAATCAGGAAATAAATAATAATGTATAATTATATTTATCAGTTTTTCTAAAATTAGTTAGACAAATCAGGATTTGATTTGATCCTCTTAATTTGTAATTATTAGATATAAATGTTGTAACGATTATTTATACCGAGAAATATCAAGGCAAAAAGGGCATCAAACCCTATTTTCTGACATGAATAAATGGAAGACTAACAATTTTGAACAAGGACAATTTTCTCTTTACCCAGTTCTTCTCCCAGAATTTTAAGGCTCGTTGTTGCTGAGTTCTCATAGTAGAGGCAAGATCGGGATCCTGCAGCTCCAAAAGTTCCTCCTATACAAATCAACATGAGATGCAGTAAACACAAGGATTTCAAGGCAAACAAGAGAGTTTGTAAGTATTTTGTGGGTTATCAAAATTTATACAAGTCGTCTTTGAGGTTTCCATAAAAAAAATAAAAATAAAAAAGCCTCAGTGACTTGAGTTAAGATACCATGGCGAAGGAAAGCTATTAAACTTACGCACCTCAGTAGCTAGAAGTAAGCTAGTGCACTCATCTGCACTTGGTAAGAAATCGCCGTAATACTGCCAAAAGTTGTCTTTGCAGTCAAACGCAAACAAGAGAAGGCATGCTAATCTTAAATCCCAATCTGTCTGCCACAAAGATTTACACAATTACATTAAGCAAATAACTAAACAAATTAACAAGGGCATCGAATTTGAGAATATACAACAGTTACAATAAACATTGACAAATTGGTTTATATTTATCATGAAAACAATCAAGAAATAAATTATATCATAATTTGAAATAATGACTTAAGAGGAGAATTGGAATTACCTCTGGATTTGTCGAGTTGATAATATCAAATATTGGATGGCCAAGGGGAATTATATCAGGGAAAAACATCCATGGGAGCTTCTTGCTTATGGTTAGCATCAATTCAAGAGGAATTTCCATTATAACCTGCTCAAATACATCATTAGGGAAAACAGCCATGGAAAACTACTAAGAATAGAATCATGAAAGACATTTATACAAATAACTAACTACGCAAAAAAATTGTAGGTGATTATATATTCAGTTATTTTCACATGTGCCACTGCCACCAGTCATACATAGGCTTTATAACTGGTAGAATGAAAGTGGAATTCCATCACTTATAGCAATCTTAAATGAGGCTACTCACCCTTGGTCGGCGAAGAGGTTCAACATCTTTAGAAGCATACACACCAAAACCATCTGGCCCTTCCTTAAAATCAACTCCATAAGCTCGCATGCTTCGGACGAATCCTATCTTGTAGAAATCAGGATCCACAGGCTCCAACTAGAAGAACAAATAAATTAACATGAAGAAACAAAAAGAAAACAGGAAAAAAAAATCACAACTGAATATCTCATTCTCATCAAAATATAAAGATCCTTTGAAGAATTCATCCAAATGCTGGCCTTTTAGGAAAGAAGATACTGAATCTCAAAATTAAGTGTACTCTATAATTTTTAAACAATGACAGAGCCAAGACAGCACGCAACACAGACACGAGGAGACGAATAATTTTTTCAGAAGATGGAGGTGACCGAATGTTGCCACATGCCTCAGTGTCGTGGTAAATATTAGACACGTCTTCAATCTGAAGTGTCAGTGCTACATAGGTTATAAACATAAAAGCCCATCAAATTATGGAAACATCCAAGATTTTATATAGAAACCAGTCAAAGTTACGCTGCAATCCTTGAAATTGTCGAGAACTGCATGCAATGATGTAACCCCGACAATTCAAATTTAAGGCGTGTCTGACACCACACTGACAAGGGTGATTACATACAATCACTTTCATTTTCCAAAATTATCAATGCCTACATGTCTGTGTTGTGGCTGATGTCCATGTCGGTGTTAATGCTTCAAAGCATACAAAGACCATTGATGCGGCCACAATTGCAAACACAAAGTTTTCTAACATGCTAAAGTTGCAGTGGCAATCACACTCTAGAACCTTTATTTAGAACCTACTCAATCAATCATTTTCAAACTATAATAACAAACAAACAAACAGTATAGTACAAACAAACAAGATACAAGATTGGTTTTTTACCTCAGAGGATGATTCTTCAACTTGAGGTGGCTGTAACAAGGGAAATGGGGCAGCATCAACCGAAGATTGAACAGGTTTTACTTTGTTTTGAGCAGAAGAGGCAAAGGAGTAAGTGGGTCGCCACAAACAGCCATGGCGCAAACCTTTGAACTGTTCATAGAAAGTAAAAGAAGGCATAGTGAAAAGATTGAGGTTAAAGAGAGATACAAGAAAAAGATGGAAAATTGAATTGAAGTAGTTACCTGGGTATTTGAAAAGAAGCATGGTGTTGGTTGATAAAGAGGAAAAGAAGAAGCCATTGAGTATTGGTGAAGATGGTAATCCTAGTGACAGAAACACAGTAATGAACACTGGAAAATGGTACAGACAACAACGTTATCCTCCGAGACAATGTTAACAGCAAGCTTGTCTATTCCCTAAGGCTTTGGTGAATCATGATTTTTTATTTTTTATTTTGACACAATATCACAATAATCTCTTTACACTAATTCTAATTTAATAATATTCAAGTAGTGGAAAATCGTATTTTTTTCAACAACAAAATTCACACGACTAAAAGAAATCATGATTTACATCATAATACTCATAAATTTGTCTCTAATAATTTTATTAAATGAAAATGACAGAAAGTCTAATGAATATAAATAATTTAAAATAAAAAATATTTATTGTTATGATTGACAATTAAAAAAAAAACACAATAATTTTATGTTGCAACATCTTACTCTTTTAAGTAATAATCACTATTTATCCTATGTTTAGTCACCCAAAGTTTAATTGGTTCAAATTTCTATTTTTCATGCATTCTTATGCAACAATTCTTCGTAAACAGAGTTCACAAAAATAGAGTTAAACAAAAAGAGAGTTCACAAAAATAGAGTTAAACAAAAAGAGAGTTCACAAACTTTACCCATCATGTCTCAATTATATTCACACTTTTTTTTAAGTTGTACTCATTTTAAAATATTAACTAGTAAGAGATAAGTTCTAGTATCGTATATTTATATTTAGTGTTTTATCATTGTTTTGATTTTTATATAGACAATAATAAAAAGATATTAATTTAAATAATTTTTTTAATGAGAAATATTTATCTTAGGTATAATTTTAATAATAATAATAATTAATATATTATAACTATTTTTAATTTTATTTAGAAGATAAAAAAAAATCAAATATGTGTTTTTTGTTATGTATTTTATATATATATATATATATATATATATATATATATATATATATTAATGATAAATATTTATCTCGTAGTTTTTAAAAAAATTAATCAATGATAAACATATGTCATGTGCTTTTTTATGTATTGCTGACAAATATTTGTCTCGTAATTTTTTTTTATATTTATTAATGATAAACATTTGTTCAGAACTTTTGTGTATATCAGTGACAAATATTTTATGGAGGCAAAATATCAAGTCATGTGTTTTGAAGATAAAAACAAGTTAATTAATCTATAATCATGATTTTGATTATGTTGTTACTTAACTTGTGTTTTTAAGTGATATATTCAAAGCTAGGTGATCATATACATTCATACAACAATCAAAGATTTCACCATAAAATAAATCAAGAACATGATGACTTAATTAAACTGGAGATTGATATCAAGATCATTCTGATTTGTCAAAGGATCATTCTGGTTTATCAAATAATCATTTTGGTTTATCGAGATCATTTTGGTTACTTCGTTTTAAGGAAAAAATTAAAACAAATCATTCTTCATAGTCCAAACCTCAAGATAAAAGAATATCAAAACTACTCAAAACTATAATCAAGCCCATAACTCAAGCTGAAGATCCAAAGAAGCGAAACAACCTCCAGATCAATGACCAGATCGATATTCAGACTGATGAGCTATGAGCAAGGACAACAAGGACAAAATTATACTATTGCTGCACTTTTTACAGAAAGTTCAATGCTTCTGAGACAACTGACTAACGCTAAACAACTACTCAATCACTCATCAACGTTTTCCATACAACACATAACCAAGAACATTTTGGTTTCGAAGAAGAACATTTGGATCAAATAACACATATGTCTATTAGATTTGACTCTGAATAAACGTTTTCCTCAAGATTAGAAACGACTGTAATGACTTTTTTCTAACCTTCTCCATATCTATAAAAGAAACATAAAGGTGAAGACAATAGCTAAAAAAATTAGTGCAATCATTCCAATACTCAAACAATCATACTCAAACAACAAAACTCTTCACTCAAGCAAAACTTCAGTTCTCTCTTATTATATTCAATGATCTCTTTAATGAGTTATTGCTGATAATCAATCTTAAACAAGTGTTGAGTAGATTCTGATCCTAAAACCTTTTATCATACACATTGTTTGAAACTCAAGTCTATCTCTTAAAATAGTTTGAGTATGATGTAAAAATCTTTTTAGTGATTGAAAGATAACTTGTAAAAGTCCTTTATGGAATGAAAGGTAACTATATAAATAGTTTCAAGATTGAAAGGTAAATTATGTAACTAATCAAGAGTGATTAAGAAAGATAGTGTGAAAGCAAGAACGTTCTTGTGTCAAACACATTAGTAGAAAAACTCATAAATTGTGAGGACTGGACGTAACCTACCTTGGGTGAACTAGGATACATCATTGTGTGATCTCCTTATCTCTACCCTTATTTATTTCTCACTTACTAATCACATATCACTTAGAAATAATTTGCTTTATTCATTTTTAACTCACCAATAACATTCTAATCTTTTTTTTTTTGTAATTAAGATTGATTTTGAGTTAATTTAAATTAAAATCAGAAATTAACATTTATAATAAGGATCACAATTCAAACTCATCTTCCTTGTGATTAATATTGCGACTTCAACTGGTACTAGAGCTCTGCGTCTAAGGTTAATCACCTTACAAGTGTTAAAGTAAAATATTCACGAAGCAATGTCAAAAGTCAAGTATATTGTTGAAGGAGGATCATCAAATAGACCACCTTATTTTGATGGTACATGCTACTACTTTTGGAAAGGAAAATGAAATTATTCCTTAAATCACATGATACAAGAATATGGTGCATCATAACCAATGGAAACTTCATACCAATAGTTGATCAAAGTAATCCAATATTTGCTGAAAAGAAAGAAGTAGATTAGACCATAGAAGACAAAGTTAAGGTACTTCTAAACTCTAAAGCTTAATTATTTACGTATTGTGCCTTGAGGAGGGAAGAAAGTGAAAGAGTTGATGAATGTGATACAGTAAAAAAAAGTATGGGATGCATTACAAACTCATCATGAAGGAACGAGTCATGTCAAAGAAACAAGAATTGATATTGGTGTAAGAGAATTTGAACTATTCGAGATGAATGAAGGATAAACTATTGATGAAATGTATTCAAGATCCACAACCATAATAAATGAAATTTATTCTATTAGCAAGGCATACTCAGTCCAAGACAGAGTAAGAAAGATTATGAGATGTCTCCCCATCATATGGAGATCAATGGTCACAACCATAAGTCAAATAAAAAATCTTGAGACAATTAAATTAGAAGAACTAATTGGAACCTTAAGAGCACATGAAGTATTACTTCAAGAGGATAAACCAACAAAGAAAGGCAAAATGATAGCCTTAAAAGCTTCACAAACTCTTCAAGAAAGCTCATCTTCACAACAAGATGAAAGAGAAGATTCAGAAGAAAGAGAAATTGGTCAAGAAGAAGTTGATGAGGAAATAGTTATTCTCACAAGAAAAATTCAAAAAATGACGAGAAGAAGAGATCATATCAAAAGAAGTTTTCCAAGCAAAAGGGAAAACTCTGAAACAAAAATAGATAAAAGTCAAATCACATGTTATGGGTGCAACAAACTAGAACATTACAAAATTGAACATCCTTTAAACAAAAAGGCGCCAAAGAGATTTCCATTTAAGAAAAAAATCCATGATGGTCACTTGAGATGATTATGAAGAATCAAATATAGAAGAAAATAAAGAAGTCAACATGTGCCTAATGGGAAACTTAGAAAATGACGAGGTAACCATTTCTGAACTTTATTCTTTATGTGAACAAATGGAAAAATCATTTGATAATCTGTTAAATGGCTCAAACTTTCTTGTTAAACAATGTGGTTCATTAAAAGAACAAGTTTGTAAAGAAAAAGATAAAGTCCAAGTTATGATTGATGATCTCAGAAAAGTCATTCAAAGCATACATGATTCTTATATTAAAATATGTGAAGAAACCGAGTGTCAAGAATGTTCTACAACCCAATAGAAGAATGTTCTGCTCAAACACAAATTGATAATCTTAAAATGATTTGCCAAACTTTATTAAATTTACTAAAACTTTTCAAAAAAATTATAGGTTCTCAAGTAGGAATATTTGATAAAGTTGAACTTGGTTTTAACAAATCTCAAAAGCAAAAACTCTATGAAATTTTTTTTGTGCTAGAAAGAAAAGAAGATAAATGCAAAACAAAATATTCTTATTGTAATAAAATTAGACATCTTGATTCCACATGTTTTTACAAAAAAATGGATGAAAAATTCAAAACAAGACGACCTCTAAAAAACGAATAACGTTTTGGTATCATGTTAGAACCCTCTCCAAAAGCAATAAGAAAATGTTCTTATTGTTCAAATATTGGTCATGTTGAATCAAATTGCTAACTTAAGAAAAGAAATATGTTTTTAAAGAAAAATCTAACCCTCAAGGATCTAAGACCAAATGGGTACCTAAGAATTTATTAATATCAAATGCAGGTTCGTTTTCAAAATGTCAAGAAAAAGTTATGGTACTTGGACAGTGGCTGCTCGAGACATATGACAAGAGATAAACAATGTTTTCTCTCCGGTGACAACACCACCAACTGCAGCGCAGCAACAAAACCACCATCTTCTCAGGTGACAACATCACTAGTAGTGCAAGCGACAAAACCATCACATTTCCAAGAGACATCCTCTCACTCTGAAGATGTGGTGAAAGATGAGCCATAAATTTCTCAAAAAAGGAAGTCTACATATTGGAATGTAGAAGTTATTAGTAAGTAATCTAATGTCTAATTATATTTATATAATTTAATTGTTCTATATGGTTGAGTTATGACATATTTCGTTGAATTGTGTTAGATTAGGCAGGACATATTTCAAAGACACGCTTAAGGGTATCAAACGTGCTTGAAGCTCCTCCTAATGTTAGCAGGATAATAACTAGATAGAATTCAGATGGGCAACTGAGAGGATTAGTTGTTGGTTTGTTAGGCGGTTTTCTGTGCGAAATTGTAATGAAGTTTAAGGATTTTCCTATAATGTACGACAATTAGAAACTAGTTCCATCGACAAGAAAAAATTAAATTTTTAGGGATAAAATAAAGGTATCATTGATAAACAATTGAATATTTTTTATTTATTTATTGTTTGGATTGTTAACTAACTTTTTTTTATGATTATGTTAGTCAAAATTTGTTGTTGATGATGGAGACAACAAAGAATATATCCTTACGAGCCTTGGAAAGAAATGGCAAGATGCATGATGTAAATTGTTTAAGAAATTTTATAAGTGGAACATCTATTTGGAGGAAAACCTATAAAATTATCCACGTTCTATTAACTAACACCATTGGACTATTTTTGTCCAATATAGGCGTAAGACAGACACAATGGTAGCCATTCTTTTGTTGCGATTTCACTTGTTTTCTATTATTCTGTTTTTCTTATGTCATTTGTTATCACTATAGGAGAAGGCTGATAAAAATACTGCAAATCGAGAAAAACTAATGATCTTTCATACAAGGAAGAGGGATGAGTTGGTATGATTCACTCAATCTACTATTGATTGTATACTTAATTGCACAAATACTTATTATATGTGTTTACTTGTAGAAACTTATAGGTGGTAAAAAATACAACATGAGTGAAATGTATTCAATTTATCATAAAAAGTTTGTTGGATCATTTGTCAATGAAGAGGCCAAGGAAAAATATGTGAGTGTAAATAAGCTATGTGCATTATGGCTTTTCTCTTGATTGATTATAAGTTATAGTTCATCCATTTATGGTCTTAGATGATATCAAATAGACTGTTCTTTTGCAACACATACTTAAATGTATTGCATGGTGTTTTTCTGTTGAAATAGTGGAAGTACTTCAGACTCTTCTATTACAAAGAGGAATTTAGTTTGCTTCATTTGCGTGTGTAGGAACAATTGCAAGCTGAAATTGGGAAGACCCATTCTCCAAATGAAGCATTTTTGAATGTGTTTGGAAAAGAATATCGTAGATATGTTGTTGTAAGTGACTTGGAATAACACCGACTCAAATCACTAGATCTACTTCTCACTCTGCAAGATCAATGTCTTCCTAGGTATAGACTTAAGAAAATGGATTCATAATTTGGTATGTTGAATGAGCAAATTGTTTTCTTATTGCAAATGCAAAATTTCAGAGAAAAACAGGTAAAATTATTTTGTTAGCGAATCTATTTAAAAAATCATGTGAGAACTGTTTCTCCATGGTTAAAATTATCAATTGTGTGATGATTGTTTCTAGCTGTATGAGAAGTTTAATTAATTGGTATTTGATAATATTTATCAAGATTAATTGAGGTTAATATATAAACTTTTTTTCAAGCAACATACATAGAATCATAAATAGATGATAAACGTTCCCCTGAGTCTATCTACTAGTCTGATGATCGTGGAACAACATCATTATGGACTAATTAGATATTTTGATGAACTTTTATGTTTGATGGAGTTGTTTTGTATGTTTAGCAACTCCACTAATATTTTGAATATTTAACTACTTTATTTATTGTTTTAGTTAAGTCCAATGTATGAATTAGTGTTATTACTTTTGAAAAAATTATATAAATTGAATTTTGTCACAGTAATTATATTTAATTATGTGTATAATATTTATGAATCTTTTTTTATTTTAACTACTAAAAAATATGAAAAAATTGGATCATATTTTTTTTTAAAAAAATTATTAGGCTTGCGATGATTCAAACTATCATGCATATAACGACAGTTGATAATTGTCGCAATTATACAATAACAAATAAAATTGAACGTGCTATCACAAAATGTATATAGAGACAATTAGAATCTGTCGTAAATATTGCCAACAGTTGAAACGACAGTTTTCTGAACTGTCGCAAACTAATTTCGCGATGCACGAATTTACGTCGGTTGAAGACCCATCAGAATCGTTTATTTATTACGATTATAACCCCATATATGTCCCTTATAATCGCCACAAACCAATTTGTTTCTTGTAGTGATAAATGATCATTAACTTTTGAAAATAGTGAACAGATAAAGACCAAAGTTAAAAATATTGAAAAATAGAAATCTAAAACATTAAATTAAATTATTCCTTTTGTTTCATCTTCTTCTCGACACTCAATAGAATGATCTAAGTAAAAATTTGTCACGAAATGAAGAATAGAAAAAGCAACAAAAATGAGAAAATAATTTAACTTTGACTCAAAATAAATTTGTGTTAGGAAAAATAAAAAGTGACATAGAAAGAGATAGAAGAAAAGAATACCAGTATTTTTCTTATTATTGTACGTAAGGAAATAAGAATTTTCAACTTTTAACTTTAATTAAAGTGGAGTTTACCGTTCTAAAATAAAAAATAAAAAATAGAAATTATAAATTATTTTTGGATATAGTTCACACAAATTTAATAATAATATCGTCTCATCTTGTTACTCCCGTTTCTGAAACGAAGGGTGTTTGCGTGTGGAAGCCAAGCCAAGGCAGGCAATGGCGTCGATGGTGTCTCTCTCATTCTCAAACGCTATGGAATTCTGTGACACCAAAAAATATACCCTTTCATCATGTAACTCTCTCTCTCTCTCTCCATTCATTTTCCATTTCCTTATCTATCAATTCCTTTTTTCTCTTTAATTTTGTTCAACAATTAAATTATTTTCACCATTTCTTTTTAATCTATAAAAAGTTTGAATTCTTATGTGGAATATACTCATCATCGATAGGGAAACTAAACTCAAGTTCAAATATAATTGACATGAAGATATTTTCGCGGCATGACCATAGATGTTTTGGATTATATGGAGAAGGGAGAAAGCAAATTAATGAGAAAACTGATGATGTACAGGTTAGCTTACTTACTTTTCTCTTCACTTCACTCCATCTTATGAGTCTTTCATTATTTTCTTAAATTCATCTTCATTATCTATTTATTGTCTTCGTTTGGTGTATATTAATTGGTAAGTGAGCTTTTGTTTTGTTTCTTAATTTTAATCAAGTATTATTCTTAGGTAACTCTGTCTGGAAACCACCAATCCTTACCAACACAAATTACTGAGGCAGCTGTGGAATTGGGACCAGAAGTAAGTAAACAAGTACACTAGTCCCGTGATACTGAATTATAACTCAATTGTCTCTTATAAAATGAACCGGAGGTAGTAACAAACAATTATTCACTTATTGAGAGATACCATATACAAATTCTGGCTTATGTATATTGCTTGATTGAGGTGGGGAAGAATTTTTTTTTTTGCCTACCCTAGCATTTGACCATTATAAGTCGATTCAACTTTTCATTGAGTTTTTGTCATTTGGTCTAAAATAATGAAAATTGCTTCATTTCATAGAGTAACAAAAATGCTGTTAAATTGGTTGTGTTGTTCATATCAAGACAAGCCATAATGGATTGGTTGTAAGAATTTTTTTTAGCACTAGTAAGAATCCAGTGCAATATTGCTGATGTAGGAAAAAATGACGAAAAATAGTGATGTGAAGTTCTGTCATGTGTCATTAGAGGAAAGACTTATTTAGAATGGATAGAAGATAAATAGAAGGAAAAGTTGTGTTGTTGTGACCGTGTCTTACTTTGGTATAAAAAAGCAGTTATTGTGCGTGCAAACTGCTTATAGACACAGCCAATATAATCAAAAACCAATTAAAATCATTTCAGCAAGGGCTGTGGTGTTTTCTAGTTGATATTTTTAATGTATCTCCGAGTGAGTTTTTGATTAGTTGTGCCTTTAGAGTTTAGGCGTTGTGCTCATGTGAGAATTAACATTATAGAATGGATACAATTTGGCTAGAATTAGATTCAATTCTTGAATTCCTATGTATGTAATGTTCTGTTTTCCTCTTCCTCCATCTCATCTTTTTCAGCAGCATAGTGGCAGCAAGACTAGAGTTCCGTGGAGAAATGAAGTGCCGCAAAATGCTGATTTTCCTCGGCAGTATTCAAAAAAGGAGAAGAAGCCTTTTCCAGTTCCCATTGTAGAACTGCGGCGGGCAGCTAGGGAGAGGATAAAGAAGATGAAAGATGAGCCAAAGAGAAAACCATTGCCGGCGCCAAAGAATGGATTGCTGGTGAAGAACCTTATACCAGATGCATATGACGTGTATAATGCTAGGATCACTTTGATTAATAATCTGAAGAAGCTGCTCAAAGTAGTGCCCGTGCATGCTTGCGGGTAATAATTATATTTTTCCTTCATATTCTCTAGCATACTCTTGGCTAATTTGTACTTTATGTGAACCATTGACAGATTACATAAAATTTCATGTTCTTATTCTGACTGAGTAACTGTAGTAATACAGACAACTGCTGTTTCTGTTTTCATAAGATATTCCAGATTCTTAATTTAATTGAGAAAGTTTTTAGATCTGTCAATAAATTTTTTGTATTTCATACTGGCGTCCACATGAGCACTCCCGTGCTCTTCTATCTGCTTTTCTATTGTACTAACGTACATTAATCATTTACAAAAATTTGTGTAATTTATATTTTGATTTTAAATAAGAGTGAAATTAGTTAAATATAATTATAAAAATTGAAGATACACGTTAATCTAGTTGGCGTTCTTTGGCAGTTACAATTACTCTCCACTTCTACAAACTATGAGGAAATAAATGAAAGGGAAACTACCACGCAGTTAGTGTTTGTCGTGGGCAATAAAGTAATAACAATGAAATAGCAAAAGATATCTTTGGAAGTAAAATAGGCTACACTAAAAAAGGCTATTGTCTTTATTATAGGTATAGATCATATAACTCTTGTGCATTATTTTCACTAAATAAACGTAATTTAATGTCTCCTACTCAAAAAACATGCTTGAATGTCCTTACTCAATGTTGGAAAATTTATGCAGGTGGTGTAGTGAAATCCATGTGGGCCCTGTTGGACATCCATTCAGGTCATGTAAAGGTACACAAGCGAATTATCGCAAGGGTCTTCATGAATGGACAAATGCACATGTTGAAGACATATTAATACCAATTGAAGCCTTTCACCTCTATGATCGTCTTGGAAGGCGGATAACTCATGAAGAGAGATTCTCCATCTCTCGGATTCCAGCCATGATTGAACTTTGCATTCAAGCCGGCGTTGAAATTCCAGAGTTTCCCACTAAAAGGAGAAGAAAGCCAATAATCCGTATTGGGAGGAAGGAATTTGTGGATGCTGATGAAAGTGAACTACCAGATAAAGTACCTGAGAACCCTTTAAAACCATTACTAACTGAATTACCTGATTCAGAAGTAGTAGCTCCAGTGGACAAGGAGGAAGTAATTCACCTAGCTGAGGAAACACTTCAAGCATGGGAGCAAATGAGGAGAGGCACCAAGAGACTAATGAGGATGTACCATGTTAGGGTCTGTGGATATTGCCCTGAAATTCATGTTGGTCCCACAGGACACAAAGCTCAAAACTGTGGGGCACACAAACACCAACAGCGTAATGGGCAACATGGTTGGCAATCTGCAGTGCTCGATGACTTGATACCGCCGAGATTTGTGTGGCATGTTCCTGATGTAAACGGACCACCTCTTGAACGAGAGCTTAGGAATTTCTATGGGCAAGCTCCGGCTGTAGTGGAAATGTGCATTCAGGCTGGTGCTGCTTTACCAGAACAATATAAATCAACCATGCGCCTTGATGTGGGGATCCCTTCAACTCTTAAAGAAGCTGAAATGGTAGTTTGAGATTATTATAGTGTAAATTGCATGTTTTATGTAGGAGGTCACAATGAATGCAATGATGTGGTTAGTTTTGGCTGAGGTATGTTTTTTCTTCAGTTAAACACACTTTTTGTGTCATGTATGGTACTCGACATATTGCAGAAGATCTACAAAAGTTGTGTCAGATTAATAGAGAGCAAAAGTAGCATGATTCAATCTTTTCTGCCAACTTTTCCTCTCAACTTTTTAAGAAGGGTGAGAGGGAACCTGTTTGAAAAGTTTTTTAGTTGCTAAACATTGGAAAAATAATTGTTATGCCAGAATTAACCTCTAAATTATGAACAGGCTAGGCCTATGATATTGTAATCCATCAAAATCCATGTGATGTAAAAGTATGACATGACTTTAATATTATCTCGGTAAGGTGAATCTTGAAGTGCACTCTACTCAATATTGTAACATAACATTCTTTCGGACTTTTCTATAATACAAAACCTTATTGAAAAAAATTAAGTATACTGAAGAAAAAACTTGTCAGTGAAGGTTGGTCCACACACCACAAGATCGTGAGTTTAATCTCGCAACCGATATGAGGATTTCTTAGGTGAGTGATTTGTTAGTACCTATTTCAGTGCCCTTTAAGACTTGAGACTTGCTCTGACACTGATGAGCTTTCAGACCCAACTCATTCACATTTTTACGGACAAAAAAGAAAAGAGAAAAATTCAATTTTTTTTCTTTTTTTTGTAAATAGAGGATGGATTTGATGCCTAAAATGATCTAGTTGGAAATATACTAGTTGATTGCAGCTATCTTCCATGCAAAATCTGCATGATCTTTGTTGTACCTGTTGTTTTGCATTATTGTCAATGGCTATTCACCTGCTCATGGTTCCCATGCATACACTCAGCAGCTGATTTCCAGTGCGGACCATTTTCAATATATAAAGATGGATGATTGAGTGAATTCTCAATTTGGTCTAAAATTGTTTGATGCTGTTAGGTTCGTCTTTGAATTTAAGATAAATTTTTAGAGTTTCTGAAATTGTCCATTTTAGTTTAGGCATTACTCTGAATATTACTGAGTTATAACTAATATTATCATAAGAATTAATTTAACATTTATAATAAATAAAAGGACTAATTTGTTCACAAATTTTAACTGAGCATTAAACTGATTTGTAATGGAAGTTAATGTACGAGTTAAAATGAACAATTTGGAAGACAGGGTAATGATTGGAATGAGAACGGCCAGTTTCACGGATTAACTGCTTAAATTTTGTTAGACATATAGATAAATAAATGTGCAGACCAAAGTCAAAATGATGTAAAAGATACCTGTATATCACTTGGATAGAGTTATCCACAAATTGAAGTACAATAATTTTTCCAACAGCACACAATTTAAATAAAAAACTGCTACCATGGAAACAGTGTAGGCACTTTATACAAGAGCAAGAATCAACTTTAACTATCACAAGCTTTACATAGATGTAAGAAAAATTTAATCTCACACGAGAAGTATTATACAGTAGCTGCCTATACTGTTGTTCCATGGAAAAAAAATGAAATAGAAAATAAAAACTAAAAATCCTAATCAAGCATTCAAAAGAAAAGCTGATTCCAAGTAGGATCTGTAACTGTAACACTAAACAATAGTTTAGATTAAAGGATCTAAACAAAGCTTCTGACAGTTAAAAGGTGTGTAGTGACAGAGAAATCCTCAGTATTTGATGAATATGTCAGTATTTGATGAAATTCTCACCTATTGAATGAGGCTGCAGAGTTATCATCAAATTGAAGAAATGGAAACTATTTTGATTTCAGATTTGGTTTATCCTCGCCTAAATATAAAAAAAATTATATTTTCTGCAGAGTTATCCTCACCTATTTTGATTTTAGATTTGGTTTATGATCCCCTCTTTGATATCCTTATTCTCTTGAATCTACATTTTCGATTTCCTCTTCTGTTGTTGGACCGATTGTTGTTTTGAATTTACCCTAATTTGACCCTAGGATTGATCAAAATGCCCAATTTAATCATGTTCTTGTTAACTTTGTCAGTGAAATATTGCTCCTAACTATAGCATTTGTTGAATATAAAGAGTATTGAGAGACATATTAAATAACCCGGATGTTTCAACTGCACAACGATATTTCTTTATATAGACAAAGAGTATTAAACAACCCTAATTTACAGTAATACTAACGGACCAAGATACTTATAGCCCATCTAATCTAATTATTTACATTCTAATATAATATTTAGCATTTCCCCTCAAGCTGGAGCATATAAATCAAATGCATCTAACTTGTTACATATATAACTAATTCTAGGACCTCACAATGACTTTGTAAACATATCTACTAACTGATCATTGGAATTGACAAAGCTAGTGATGATGACATCCGATTCGATCTTTTCTCTAACAAAATGGCAGTCAATCTCAATATGCTTGGTCTTCTCATAGAAAACAGGATTCGAGGCAATGTGCAATGCAGCTTGATTATCACATATTAGCGTCATTGTGCTGGCCTCTTCAAATTGAAGTTCTTTCAGTAACTGTTTCAACCAGATGAGTTCACATGTTACTAGTGCCATGACCTTGTATTTTGCCTCAGCGCTGGATCTTGCAACAACATTTTGTTTCTTACTCTTCCAAGATATTAAATTTCCTCCGGCAAGTACACAATACCCGGAAGTTGATCGTCTATCTATGGGTGAGCCTACCCAATCGGCATCTGAGTAACCACTTATCTGAGTATGTCCTCTATCTTCATAAATGAGACCTTTTCAGGTGTACTTTTGATGTATTTACGAATCCGGATTACAACATCCATATGTTCTTGGCAAGGAGAATTTAAGAACTGACTTACCACACTGACATCAAAGGAAATGTCAAGACGAGTGACTATGAGATAATTTAATTTTTCAACCAATCTCTTATATCTTCCTGAATCTGATAGAGGCTCTCCTTAATTGGGTAGGAGTTTGACTTTTGGATCCATAGGAGTATCAACTGACTTGGTATTTAATAGGCCTGTTTCTTCAAGAATATCCATAACATATTTTCTTTGTGAAATTACAAGGCCATCCTTGGATTGGGCTACTTCAATACCCAAAAAATAACGAAGTTTACCAAGGTCTTTAGTCTGAAATTTATTTGAGAGATGTTGTTTTAACTAGAGTATTCCTTGCTGATCACTACCAGTTATAACAATGTCATCCACGTAAATAATAAGATAGATGCACCATTGGGTTGAGTGATGATAAAATACAGAGTGATCGGCTTCACTACGGATCATACCAAACTCTTGTACTACCGAGCTGAATATGCCAAACCAAGCTCTAGGAGACTATTTAAGACCATAAAGGGACCTGTGTAGCCGACAAACCATGTTGGAAGACTCCCCCTGAGCAACAAACCCTGGTGGTTGCTCCATATAAACTTCCTCTTCAAGATCACCGTGCAAAAAGGCATTTTTAATGTCAAGCTGATGGAGAGGCCAATGTCGAATTGCTGCAATGGAGAAAAACAATATGATATATGCCATTTTGGAAACATGTGAGAATGTATCACTGTAATCCAACCCAAAAATCTGAGTATATCCCTTGGCTACCAAACGAGCCTTAAATCGATCAATCTTACCATCAGGACCAACCTTCACTGTATAAAGCCAACGACACCCGACTAACGACTTCCCATGAGGTAAAGGAACCAATTCCCAAGTACCACTGCTTTGTAGAGCACACATCTCATCAAGCATTGCTTGCCTCCACTCAGGGTGGGATAATGCTTCACCTGTAGTTTTAGGAATAGAAACATAAGACAAGGAGGACAAACAAGTGTAATGTAAAGGAGAAAGACGATGATAACACAAATCAATATAATGAGGAGATGAATTACGGGTGGTGCGAATGTCCTTACGAAGAGAAATGGGAAGGTCAGGCTCAGGTGGCAGGGCCGGATCCGGAGGTGGCGTTAGAGGAGAGTCTGTAATGGGAACAGGAACAGACACAACAGAGGATAAGCGACGACGCTGATATGTTTGTAGTGGTCGTGGAGGTTGAGGGGCAGACTCGACAGATTCGATAGGAATATGAGTGGGTGGCAGAGGGATAACTACTTGAGGAGGTTCGAGATTAATGTCCTGATAGGGCTCAATAGCTATATGGGTAGGTTCAAAATATTGTACAGACTCGAAAAAGGTAACATCGACTGATGTAATGTAGCGGTGTAGTGTGAGAAAATAACAACGGTAGCCCTTTTGGGACCGATGATAACCGAGAAAGACACATTTGAGTGACCGAGCTGACAATTTGTCCAAACCAGGAGATAAATTGTGGACAAAACACGTGGACCCAAATACACGAGGTGGTAGTGGGTGAAGAGGGGTATGGGGAAAGAGGACCGAATGAGGGATATTGCCATCAAGGACAGAAGATGACATACGATTGATAAGGTAGCACGCCGTTAAGATTGTATCCCCCAAAAAATGGAATGGAACATTGCCATGGAGAAGTAAGGTTCGTGTGGTTTCAATGAGATGCCAATTTTTGCGTTCGGCTATCCCGTTTTGCTGAGGTGTATGAGGACATGATGTTTGGTGTAGAATGTAGTTGGAAGCCATAAAAGTTTGAAATTGATGGGACAAATATTCCCGAACATTGTCACTTCTTAAGGTACGAATGGAAACTCCAAATTGGGTTTTAATGTCTTGATAAACTTGCTCAAAGATGGAAAACAATTTAGTTCTATTTTTCATTAAAAATAACCAAATACAACGAGAATAATCATCAATAAAAGTAACAAAATACTTAGACTCTAAAGTAGACACAGTACGAGAAGGACCCCCAACATCAGAGTGAACTAAAGCAAATGGAGAGGATACTCTTTTATTGAATCGATCAGGAAAATTACTACGGGTGTGTTTCCCTAACTGACACGACTCACAATGTAAAGTAGACAACTTAGACAAACTAGGCACCAATTTTTGTAGTTTGGTAATACTTGGGTGTCCTAGCTGCATGGATAGTATGAGGGGACTCTGTGGCAAAGCATGTCTTGGAAGATGTAGAAAGGTAATAGAGGCCTTGTGACTCACATCCGACGCCAATCGTCTGTCTCGAATTCCGGTCCTGCAAGGTAACATTATCATTAGTGAAAGTAATAATACAATTATGAGACCAGGTCAATCGACTAACTGAAAGTAAATTGAAGGGGCATCCAGGTACATAGAGAACAGATGCAACTGAGATGGAAGGGAGAATGTGGACAATGCCAACTCCTTGAGACTGAGTTTGAGTACCATTGGCAGAAGTTATAGTAGGTAAAAAATCAGATGTAGAGAGTGAAGAAAATAGACCTTTATTACCAATAACATGATCAAATGCACCATAATCAAGAACCCAGGGGCCGAGAGAAGATGTGTGAGAGAGGTAAACAAATGAGTTACTAGTGTGTGCAACCGAAGTAGGAGAACTAGAGTTCAGATGACTCTGAACCCATCGGAGAAAATCTTCATAATTTGTCGATGAGCCTTGTGGAGATGGTGTAGTCTGAATAGTGGCAGAAGGATCAAGCTGAGTTACATTTATCGAAGGCGAAGGCTTACCATGCAACTTCCATCAGCGATCAATAGTGTGTCCAAGCCGATGACAATGCTCACATTTGGGACGAGGCTTAGAGTTGGATGGTCCTCCACTAGAACAATGTTGATTATGTCCCTGAGATGCAAGAGCAGCAGTGTCACCCAGAACTGAAGTAATAGAATGCTCAACTGAATATTTTGCTGGTACTCGAAGGACGATCGCCGAGGTAGTAGATATATCTGGAACAATAACATACCCCAAAATTTGATCACGAGTTGCAGAGTACTCATGGGGTAGGCCATAGAGTGCAAGAAGCATGAAGAAGGTGTTGCGTTGATCAAACTCCATCTTCTGTTTAACTGGATTACTTGCAACAAGAGGGAGAAGCTCATTAAAGTCATGAAGTGCACTATGAACGGGGCCAAGATATGCAAAAATAGATCCATCGAGTGACTTCAGAGTAATGATATTCAACAAGCAGTGACAAACTGATAAGGATATCAAGAGCATGAAGATGATTCATATTTTAATAAATTAGGATAAACTTTATATATTTTAATTTGGTTTGTATTAATTCTTAGTTTGCTTTGATTTGGAATTGTAATAGTTTTATTATTGATTTAGTTTTTGTTATGTGTAAGTGAAGATACTTTACTTACTTACATTAAGTTTATTTTAGAAAAGAAAAAAAAAAGATGTAAGACTAATATGGGTCTAGAGAATGGTGTCACTTATGACCCATTTAGGTTTAGAGATAGACTTAGTATAAATAAACATTTGTAACCTCATGGAAGGCAGATTTTGATTATTATTTTTGTGAGGCTTTGCTCTCTAGAGTTCTTGAAAGAATTCATCTTGAACTTATCAAGGCTGTTAATCCTTGTGGCGTTCTTTTTGGCTTATCAATCCCTAGATTGTGACGCCATTTTGTTCTTTGTTTCGTTGCTGAATAATAATATTGAGTTTCCTTCACATCAAATCCTAATACTGCAATTCTTTCAATTTTTGTGATCAGTAACCAACGTTCATATCTCGAGTTCTATATATTGTTTTTCGGTGATTCAAAATCCTAACTCGCGTTTCAGAACGTCATCTTTCACCTCGATTTGGAATCGATCGAATCGGAGTTTCGCAGCGCCGATTATCGCGTTCTCCAGCTATACGCGATTTTCACTCAAATTTGTAAGTTTCCGACCTAGAACGATCCTTAAAGTGAACTATGACTATCAAGATCATATCATGTGGTACTAGAGCTTGTCTCTAGGTTTGGAATGGAATTGAGGAAAATTTTGTTTATGCATTATTTTTTGTGAAACCTTAATTGCTAGTTGTGTTGCTTTTGTTTGAGTTGTAGTTCTTTGTTAACTAGTGTGTTGCTGCTACGTAAAAAAAAATTATACAAAAAAAATTTGTTGTTAAAAGTATTGCACACTATCTGTTTGACAAAATTCCTAAGTATGTCGTATGATCAATATATTCGCGATTTTGTATTGGATCCAGAGTATGTGAAATATTTATATGAAAATGGATATGCAAAACAAGCTAGAAAAGTAGAGAAGCTTGCATTGAGAGAGATAAATAAAATCAAAGAAAAGGAAGAAGAAGAGGAGAAACATTTGAGGGACAAAGGGCAAGAAATTGACGTCAACTATTTGTCTAATTGTGATAATTCTCTATTGCAAGTGCTTGAAGAAGTGTCTCCAAAGGAGAAATTTCATCCATATATTGACATTGAAAGCAAAGTGAAAGATTATGGTAAAATTGAAAGTCTCTTCAAACAAGAGAGTGAGGTGAACAAAACAATATTAGTGCTTGAAAGTGATTATTCAAAGGTTCCTCAAAAGGATGCTTCCAAGGAGATTATTGAGTCACCATTTTTTTGTGATGAAGAGAATGTCCATGTAACTCAACTTGCTTTGAAGCCTTTGCAAATACAAAGTAACATATTGGTTGCCAAAAATTTCAATCCCAATAAGGTCAATTTGGTCATAAATATCAAATTCAAAAGGTATAAATTTATCCCCATCTTTAGAATTTCTTACCTTTACTATAAGTGTGATAAGAAGTTAATTGTTAAAGATGGAAATGCGTTTCACCGACTTATCACATTTGGTGACTTTTCTAATTTCCCGTTTGACCCCGGTGGATATGATGAGCTTGTGGTTTGTTTGGATTATTTCTTCATGTATGATATAATGGAGCTTAAATTCGTGGTCGAATTTCTTCAAGAAAGAGGGAATGATAAGGATCTCAAGAGCATGAAGATGATTCATATTTTAATAAATTAGGATAAACTTTATATATTTTAATTTGGTTTGTATTAATTCTTAGTTTGCTTTGATTTGGAATTGTAATAGTTTTATTATTGATTTAGTTTTTGTTATGTGTAAGTGAAGATACTTTACTTACTTACATTAAGTTTATTTTAGAAAAAAAAATAAGATGTAAGACTAATATGGGCCTAGAGAATGGTGTCACTTATGACCCATTTAGGTTTAGAGATAGACTTAGTATAAATAAGCATTTGTAACCTCATGGAGGGGCAGATTTTGATTATTATTTTTGTGAGGCTTTGCTCTCTAGAGTTCTTGAAAGAATTCATCTTGAACTTATCAAGGCTGTTAATCCTTGTGGCGTTCTTTTTGGCTTATCAATCTCAAGATTGTGGCGCCATTTTGTTCTTTATTTCATTGCTGAATTATAATATTGAGTTTCCTTTACATCAAACCCTAATACTCCAATTCTTCCAATTTTCGTGATCAGTAACCTGCGTTCATATCTCGAGTTCTATATATTGTTTTTCGGTGATTCAAAAGCCTAACTTGCGTTTCAGAACGTCATCTTTCACCTCGATTTGGAATCGGCCGAATCGGAGTTTCGCAGCGCCGTTTATCACGTTCTCCAGCCAAACGCGATTTTCACTCAAATTTGTAAGTTTCCGACCTAGAATTCACACGTGAGATGCAGACGGAAAATCGGTTTAACATTTGGATGAAGTGTAGACTTAATGACACTACACAACTGAGCATCAATCTGACTCCATTTGGATGTTTCAGTCACACTCACCTTTTCAGGGTTTTGGGTGAGATGGTCCTCGTAACCTTGAGCACGTAGCCATAGTTTGATGTCGGTAGCCCAACTATCATAATTTGATCCATTCAATTTTTCAACAGAGAGAGGAGAAGTGATGTAGTTGGTGAAGATGCTCTTTGTTTCAGACTGAGACGCCATAGTCAGCAAAAAGTGTCAGAAAACGCGTCGGAACTGGGAAAACAGGTGTTGTTTGAACTGGAACTCGTATATCCGTAACTCGAAACTGAAAACTGAGGGCAAATATGGAAGCAGGAGGCTGAGGCGAGTGCGGTAGAAGAAGCGGCACCGTGAACGGATGTCGGACGCGCCGTCACGCGCGGTGGTAGTAGGCGGCGCGTGAGGGGGCTGCTAATGATGTGGCTGAAGGGTTTGGCCGATTTGGGGTGTACGACGCTGCTGGAGTGGTCGTTCGTCGGAAAAAATCGTCAGAAACAGTGACGACAGCGGCGGTAAAGCGTGAACGGCTGGACAAAAGATTGAGGAATCAACGTATCAAAGGCAGAGAGGGGGAAACCGGAGTTGAGAACACGGTTTGCCGAAAAAAATATTCACTGGAGACAGTGGGTCCACCGGGTAGTTGACGACTAGGGTTGTCTCTCAGTTGGCTCTAGATACCATGTTGAATATAAGTAGTATTGAGAGACATATTGAATAACCCGTGTGTTTCAACTACACAACATAATTTCTTTATATAGACAAAGAGTATTAAACAACCCTAATTTACAGTAATACTAACGGACCGAAATACTTATAGCCCATCTAATCTAATTATTTACATTCTAATATAATATTTAACACTCCCCTTCAAGCTGGAGGATATAAATCAAATGCACTTAGCTTGTTACATATATAACTAATTCTAGGACCTCGAAATAACTTTGTAAATACATCTGCTAACTGATCATTGGAATTGACAAAGCTAGTGATGATGTTACCCGATTCGATCTTTTCTATAACACAATGGCCCATCTAATCTAATTATTTACATTCTAATATAATATTTAACAGCATTAATTATCTTTTGTTTTTTAGTATGAGTTACTGTGCTATTAAATATATGATGTATTTTCTAATTATGTCGTAGATTCTCTTTTGTTTTTTAGTATGAGTTACTGTGCTATTAAATATATGATGTATTTTCTAATTATGTTGTAGAAGCCTTTCTTACTGTATGTCATTTGTTCATCTTATATCTTATTTATTTAGTATACAAATATGCTCTTTATTTTGGGGACATTGTTTGGATTGCAAAGGGTGGTCCACGTAGAGTTAGGAGTCCTATTGTTGTGGCTCCAAATGATATTGTTTGAGTGTTGAAGTTTGATATTGTTTGAGTGTTGAAGTTTGAGGTTTCTTCTTTTGGCCATCACTATTCACTTGTTACCCTTTGTGATTTTAATAGATTATTATTTATTTACAGTATTTTGTGTGTGAACATGTTGTGTTGTGTTTGTCAATGGAATTGACAATTTCGTAATTATTAATTGTGTAGATTTAATGATATTTGTAATTATGTAATTCTTATTACAATTAATTAGTTAGCCGTTATAGTAAGACCCAAATCATTATGTAACAACATTATTTAAAGGAGAATTCTCCAATGGAAATGACACAGTTTACAAATCAGAAATTCTGAGTTTGACATGGTATCAAACTAGGTTGCGATCCAAATCAGATTTCTCTGTTTTTTGTGATCAAATCTCGAGTTCCTCGATTTTTTCTCTTCTTGAAATCATAGTTTTCCTTGTTGTTTATGCTCTATTTTTTCTTGAAATCTTAGTTCTTTGCCGCCGACGATCATAATTTCGCTGTTGTTTCTACATTCCCGGTTTTCACGTCTCCTAAGTTCTCTTCATTTGTTTCCATCGGCATCATGTTCACTGACAAGCATGATACCCTTTTTGTGCGTCTTAATGGAAAAAACTACGATCCATCTCTATTTACACAACGAACATTAAAAGGGATTGTGATACTCCTTGTTTATGTGGATGGCATTGTCATCACCGGTTCAGATCAAGAGGCAATCCATAAAATCCAACAATTGTTGCATTCCACTTTCCACATGAAAGATCTTGGGCACCTCACTTACTTCTTGGGCTTAGAAGTACACTTCCAACCAAAAGGCATCTTTGTTACTCAACACAAATATATTCAAGATTTAATTCATCTAGCCGGTCTTACCAACGCCGCTACTGTTGAAACTCCCATGGAAGTTAATATCCAGTTAAGACGGGATGAAGGTGAACTCATGACAGATCCCACGTTATATCGGAAGTTGGTTGGCAGTCTTATCTATCTTACCATTACAAGACCCGATATCTCTTTTGCTGTCCATACAGTCAGTAGATTCATGCAAAATCCTAGACATTTGCATCTTTCAGCTGTACAACGAATCATCAAATACTTATTGAGTACTCCTAGTCGCAGTCTCTTCTTCCCTAATAGTTCAACAATACAACTTCAAGCATACAGTGATGCTGATTGGACTGGCTGCCCAGACACAAGAAAATCTACCACCAGTTGGTGCATGTTTTTAGGTGATGCCCCTATCTCTTGGAAGTGCAAGAAACAGGATTCTGTATCTAAATCCTCTACTGAAGCAGAATACCGTTCCATGTCTGCAACATGTTCAAAAATTATTTGGTTGCGCAGTTTTCTTTCGGAACTTGGTTTTTCACAAACAAAACCAACTCCATTGCATGCTGATAATACAAATGCCATACAAATTGCAGCAAATCCAGTATACCATGAAAGAGCAAAGCGCATAGAAGTCGATTGTCATTCAATTAGGGAAGCCTATGACCGCAAAATTATTACTCTTCCTCGTGTCTCAACATCAATTCAGTTGGCTGATGTCCTCACCAAATCATTGACATATCAGCGGCATAATTTTCTAATCAACAAATTGATGCTTATAGACTCACCAACATCAATTTGAGGGGTGTCAATAGAATTGGCAGTTTCGTAATCATTAATTGTGCAGATTTGATGATATTTGTAATTATGTAATTATTATTACAATTAATTAGTTAGCCGTTATAGTAAGACCCAAATCATTATGTAACAACATTATTTAAAGGAGAATTCTCCAATGGAAATGACACCGTTTACAAATCAGAAATTCTGAGTTTGACAGTGTTTAACTGTAGGTTTTATTATGTATCGGTGTTTTTTAGCTACTTAAAAGGTGGTGTAAGAAGCTTTCATTTATTGATTGTTTATTTCTAGGAAACATCGAACACTACTTCTCAAATCTAGTTCAACGGGAGATTCAAGAAAGGTACTTGCTTGATGACTATACTTATGTGACAAATTAGAAGGCTCATTTTGTATCTGTGTTTTATTTTTATAACTCCATATTTTGGTATTCTTTTGTGCTGCCATAAATAACCTCTGCTGTATGCAAAAATATAGATACTAAGGTGAGAGCATAGTTCACTTTTTAAACCATGCAATGAATGATTTTCTCAAACTCATTATTATTAATGTTTCTTCTTAAGTTCCATTATTTAATCCTATCCTTTCCAAGTCAGTGTGACATTTATCAACCACTATGGTGCCCTTTCTTTGTTGAATCTATAAGGTATAAGCATTAAACTTTGTGATATCAGTTTTACTATTTTGTGATATAGCCATTCTAATTCTTACACTGTCTATTTTCAATTTTGAATGAGTAGGATAATATGAGTAAACGTTAAATGGGATATTAAGATAAAAGTGTTGAGGTTTAGAACATACGAAATGGAGGTCATTCCCTTAACTGATGTGGATAGCACACAAACATCCTACAACAAAGCTCAGAAAACTGACCGTTAAAATTGCACCTTTTCTATCATTTCATTTATTTACTAAACAATTTGATGATTGCCTATTATGTCATGGTTTGCACTTTTTTGTTCCTATCTATTTTGCTAAGCATTTCAATGCACTATTTTAGTTTTAATTTAGGATGATTTGTATTATTAGAATAACTTTTGTAGTCTCAATGGATTGAAAAATAAAATCTTTTTCAGTAAAATGTTCTACAATATTATGTTTATGACATCTATATTTTGTTTAAAATTTATGTTACCGTGTTTATTTGCGACCGTTAAAGTTACAATAATTATAAAAATGTTTGTTTGCAAGATATAAATACAAATAACTGTAGAGCTTCAAGACTAAGCATTTCTTAAATCATCCTTGAATTCATTTTAGCATGTTTCTCAAAGATTCATATAAACCAGTCAATCCATATTAGATAACCACCTAATAGTATATATAAATTAACTAAACTCATTACCATTTAATTTGCTTTACTTAGTTTGTAATATCTATAGAAGCACATGTTAATACAGTTATAGTAGTATCATGCGGTGGTTACTTAATAATATATTAACTTAATAATATATTAAGGATGTGTGATGAGGGGAAGACAATTAGTTTGCTTCATTAGTTATTATCTCGATTTTGATTTCAACCAATCTCTTCTCAAGTTATGATTAATGAAGTGGCTTAATCTTCATCTAGTCATATTAGAGGAGAAGAAAATGTATAAAAAATTTCAATACTCCTAGAAGAGGATGAGTGAGCAACTTACATTTTATTGATGTTTTATTTTATTATTAAGTTACGCTACATAATTTTATATATTGTTTTTTTACATAGGTTTAATCAATACAAATTAGTAGTTTCAACAATTGCTAGTATCATACTTCTAGTTTGAAAGAGGGAAAACCATTGTGGAAAAATTTAAGTAGAGATAAGCGAAATGATTTGTTCGACTTGTTTAAGGTAATATTATTACATTCAACTTATTTTCTGCCAACCATAACTTATTTCCTACATTCAACTTTTTTAATAAATAAAAAAATGGTTTGGATAAAAATATGAATATTATTACACATGGGCATATCATTAGGAATTTCCCTTTAATAGTCTCTAATTTTATGATCTGAACTTGCTATGCTTAGGCTTTTCTAAAAAATAAGCAATCATAGGATGTTCTTTCTCTACTCAATCCATATAAAGTTGAAATGCACCCAATTAATTGATATTTAAAGTTCATCAACCAACTAATTAGCTTGTTCATAAAACTTTTCTCAATGTAATCTATTTGGTTGATTAATTAGTTAGTTCATGTATTGTGTGTTTTTAATTTCTCTCATAACTAGATTTTTAGACTACTTCTGTTTTTTCCATTACAGAAAATGTTTGCATGGCCCCCAAATTTGAATGACATGGTACGACGCAACTTTGAAAAAAGAAGTGCAACTAAGATGTCGCAACTAATGCAAGATGCACGTAAAGATTTGGAAAATAAGCCAATGGAAGAGAAAATGTGGGAACAATTGAAGGCAATTTGGAATTCCTCTAAATTCAAAAAAAATAATCTGAAATAGATAAAAGAAATCGCAATTCTATAGATGAGGATGATGACATTGTTAGTGATCATATTGAATAGTATTTATTTTTATTTTGGTAATTTGGTTGCATCATGTACTTAATTATACTTAGCTTTTTTTTGGATCTCGCTTTAATTAATACTTAGTTATGATTTGTGAACATGATATAAACTTTTTTTAGGAGTATTCCAATAGTTGGATCATGCTTTAATTAATATTTAGATATGATTTGTGAACATAATATAAATTTTGTTTCGGAGTATTGCAATAGTATTTCAATTAAAGACTAATATTAAATACTTCAAAAATGTATTTATAACAATGTTTTAATATACTTCAAGTTGAAATTTTTATATAAATAAAAAAAATCAGAAAACAAGTTTAAGATGGAAATTTACCTGTGCAAATTTCCTATGGATTTTTCTTCGAAAATAATTTTGATACAGAGTTACTTGCGAATTTTCATGCAAAACATATTTACATATGAAATTGCTAGTGAAATTACCTGCAGAAATACGTTTAGAATACATTCGTATGAATGATATTGCAAATATTTCTACATGAAAATTGTAAGAAAATGCTTTAATTTTACTAAATATTTGTTGTAGAATGTATTTACTTTACTTGTGGAATTATCCGGAAGTAAATTACCCACGTATTCAAAAATTCTCAGCAAATAATTCCCACAAAGTTTTATGTGAAAATAAAGTTCAACTGGGAACGTATTTTTTTACAGATTTTTGCTTAAATCCGCAGATAAAATGTTGATTTTAAGTAGTCCTATGCTCATTTCCTCGTGCAATACACAAGCTCACAATTATATTATACTTTCAACATATTTATCGGCAGAGTGAATAAGACGGTGATCTAATTTAGAATATATATTTGTTTTGAAATGAAAATATTTTGGCTAGGGGAAATAGATATGTGAACCTTCTTAAATTTGGAACATAAATAATTGTCTATAAATATTGAATATGAATTTATAAAAAAATTATTTTTTCCTTTTTATTTCACAAGTTTAATAATAATTTTATAATTTAATTTTTATTTATATTGAGTAAATAAATTAGGATTCTCAATGATAACAAATTAAATTGTATATTACTTTCTTCTAAATAAATTATAAGTATATTTTATCGTCTACTTTAAAGAATAAAATATAAGTAAATGTTAACACTTTTTGTTTTTTAACAATAATATTTTTAAAATATCACTCATTTAATTTATTTTTTTATATTTTTCTAGAGATCTAATTTATTAGTCATAGAGGTTAGTTTATGTAACAAATTTGTTTATTGTTTATCAAAATTGCATTGTTTAAATGTGTTCAACAGCCATTTTTAATATAAAAGTATGGATTTAATTTGGGTAGGCACACACACTCATATTTCATTTTTGAAGGATTATACTATTAATTCAAATATAAGCAAATAAAATATCATATTTTATTGACCAAAATATAAGCAAAAACTAACAAACAATTTACTTCATTTAATGATATTATTTTCAAAATATTTTCATTAAAACAAATTTTCGTACAAAATTAAATGAAAATAAATTACTATAGTTTAGAAAACATATATTACAGCCCCTAATTATTTTTTTGACTCAGAAGTCCCTAATTTAATTTTTTTACTCAGAAGCCCCTAATATACAAGTCACTAAAATACTTATATATAGTTAGTAATACTTTGTCTTGTCTTGCAAGGAACAACTGTTAACTTGTAGTATAGGACGAATATTGTAACATTTATTTATATCTACTTTGATTTTATTTTCTTTATGGATTTGATTTCATTTTAGTTTGGTTTTTGTTTTTCATTTTTCTTAATAAAATTTTACCTTACAAAAATAGTTTTTAATTTTATACATGTTAATTTTATTTTGTCATAAATTGTATTAAAGGTAAAGTAAAATTACAAAAGTGTACTTCTTTGATTTGAATAGTACAACAAGTTAGTATAAAATATAATGTATTTATTTATTTATTTATATTAATTTGAGACAAACAAATTATTTATTTTATTTTTATTTGTTTAATAAATCTATATATACATTCAATTTTGTCATTTTTTATAAATAAATAAGTAAATACATATATCAGATATATATGAAGATAATATTGTTGCAAAGTCACATCAATATAATCTAATTATTTTTTTTTTTAAATTCCTAAAAAAAAAATTATATATTTTTCTAAACTAATTCAATATTTTAAGGAGGTTGTAAACTAATTCGAGTTATTGTAATCATTCCAATGACTTTACTATTTACGAAAAATATATTAAACTTTACCTGAATAATTTTGTGATATATATCTTTTAACACATATTTTATACTCCATATTATTTAAATTTAGATCTTAGCTGAAATTTTATCAGCAAACATTTCTCAACGCACAATTTCTCGTGCAGTGTACGAGCCTCACAGTTGCCATTATACTTTCAACATATTATTTATTCGTGTAGTAAACAAATATATAATCTGCAATATTTATACGTGAACCTTCTCAAATTTGAAACATATATAAATATTGAAATATAAATTTATTTAAAATTTTATTTCTTCTTTTTATTTCACAAGTTTAATAATAATTTTATAGTTTAATTTTTATTTTTTATTACATATTGAATTGATAAATTAGGATTTGTAACAATGACAAATTAAGTTAGATATCACTCCCTTCTGAATAAATAATAATTAAATTTTATATCATATTTTATGGTATTAAATGTTAATACTTTTGTTTTCTTTAACGACAATATAGGTCATTTGATTTATTTTTTTATATTTTCTAGAAAACTTATTTATTAGCTAGTCATGTAGGTTAGTTCAACAATAAATTTAATTTTTCTTTCAAGTTTAAATATAATTTTAGTCCTTTATTTTTTTATCTAATATTCATTTTGATAATCTAACTCTTTTTAGATTAATTTTCATCATTTATCTTTTATAAGTGATAAATTTTTGTCATTTACACAATCACAACAAAAATTATAATAATATTTGGTCATCGAAATTCCTTCTAACAATTGTCAATATGTGTTCACTAAAATATTTTTTTCGAAACAAAATGTTTAATCTAATAATAGACTTACATTTGAAAAAACTCAATATACATGCTTTAAAACATATGTAAAATATTTAAAATGAAGAACACTTATCAGAGTTCTTTGTATCTTCATCTCTTCATTGTTAAGTTTACACACTTAAATTTATAAGTGGGTTAAGATAGTAATCATACAACTATTTAAAATGATTATGATGAAAGAGATTAACATGAATAATTTATAAAAGATAAATAACAAAAATAAATTAAAAAAATATAAAGAACCAAAACGAATATTTGGTAAAAGATAAATGACAAATAAATATATTTAAGCTTTAATTTCTTTTGTTGAAATTACATAGATTAAAACATGACCAAAAACCTTTTTCTAATAAAAAAAACCATATTATATTGACCAAAATATAAGCAAAAACTAACTAACTTAATCCTATTTAATAATTTTATTCTCAAAATATTTTTCAATAAAACTAACTCTCACACTAAATATTGTTCATCAAGTATTAGCTAAGAGGTAAAAGGTAAAAGTTTAACATTGTAACATCAAAAATAGGGTTCAAATTTCATTCAAGAATTTTAAAAAATGATGATTAGTACCACTTTAATTAATAACAATTTCCCCTTTTTCCATTGTTTTTAAATACTAGAACCTTCTTAAATTTGGAACATAAATATTTGTCTATAAATAATTGAAATATAAATTTTTATATATTTTTATTTTTTCCTTTTTATATAATAAATGTTCATAAAATTTTAGGATTCTAAATGATAGCAAATTAAATTGTATAGTACTTTCTCCGTAAAAAAGAAAAATTGTGGATTATTTTCTTCTGAATAATTTTAAGTAAATTTTATCTCATATTTTATGCAATGAAATATAAGTAATTTTTAACGCTTTTGTTTTCTTTAAAAACCATATCTCTAAAATATAGTTCATTTGATATATATATTTATTTATTTTTATCTTTTCTAGAGAACTAATTAGTCATAGAGGTTAGTTTAAGTAAAGGCCATTTTTTTTATTTATTGAAATCGCATAGACTAAATACGATAAAATTGTTTTTTAATAAAAATAATTTGATTTAATTTGGGGAGGCATGCACACTTTTATTTCATTCCAGACGATTATACTACTTTAGACTTACATAGTCTAAATATAAGTAGAAAAAAAATATCATATTTGATTGACTAAAATATAAGGAAAAACTAACTAACTTCACTCTATTTAATTATTTTATTTTCAAAATATTCTTCACTAAAACAAGCATTTTTACAAAATTAAAGGAAAAGAAATGATAGTTTAGAAAACGTATATTGCAGCTCCTAATTTATTAATTTTTTGACTCAGCATCCCCTAATTTACGAGTCACTGAAAAAAATGTAAAATATTAAATGAAAACATTTTCATTTAAATATGAAAAAAATTAGTTATATATATTCATATTTATCCTTTTGTCTTGCCAAGAACAAAGTTGCTAGCTTGTAGCATAGGAAGGGTTTAAAAAAAGGTAAGTTGATAGTTTTTATTTCTTCTTTTCGATTTTAGTGTAGTTTATTTATTTTTTTGGTATAAGTGTAGTTCATTTTTTCAAGTGACTGTATGTAATATATGCTACCTTCATCTCTTTCTTCTGATCAGTAATATGCTTTTTTGATTAAATCCATATATTTTACCACATATTAGGATTATTATTTTGTAGGATAATTTTATTTTTGGAGATCCAAAATGAATTTCTCAAAAGGATCCTCTGCTGATAACAAAGCTCATCATGGAGGGTAATTGTCTTTCTTGCTAGCTATCTTCTCCTTTAAGTATTATAGATCTATTGTTTTATTAAAAAATATTTACATATTTTTTACAATTTTTATTTGCAATTTTAAAATCCCATCTTGCTTAATGGGTGAAATATAGGAAACAATTAAATTTGTTCATTTTATTTTGATAATTTATTAAGATTGAAACTGACAATGATTTATTGATAAGGTGCTGCGAATTGATTTGATTCAATTTTTACGAGAGAAAACTCATGCCGATAAAAAATAATTGGGTTATTTTTTTTATTCAATTTTTGGATTAGTTTTGTATGAAATCTGAATTAAATAAAATCAAATGAAAAGAATGTTGGTTTGGATGAATTCAATGTCATTTTTGAAAATTAAGAAAAATCATTTTAAAAACATATACATTGAGGATAAACAATTTCTTACTCGTGGTCTCTTGAAGTACTGGGGGAAGGGTGAGGGTTGTTTTCTTTGTTTAATAGTTTTAAGGATTTTTTTTGTTAATATAATATTTCTTGTCTCAATATTTCGGTTCTAAAAAAAAAAGCATTGATAATCTAAAATTCGGTAAAAAAAATTAAAATTAAAATTTTGCCAATTATTAAAGTTTGGTTAGGATTCAAACATAGATTCTTCTAAATAATTTTCATTTAACTAAAGCTCATAAAATCATTTGATTTTTACGTTCTTTGAGCTGACTTGTTGGTTGAAGTTGAATCTATAAAAAATATCAAAATGTTCATGTCGCTACTATCTGAATTGCATTTATCAAACAATATAAATATATCTCTAGATGTTGTCCATAATTTAAATTAATTTTCATATTGTGAAAATCTATAATGTTTATGGTCACAATTTATAGTTGCAGAGATGTCTTAATTAAAAGCCTTTTCATTGCAAATGTAATTTGGTAACATATCATGATTTAAAACCTTGATCTTATCACTCAGTCATTAATAAAGTTATATATCCTTCTAATATACTACCTTTCATACACCCAGAAAAATAAAGAATATGAACATTGGTATATCTAGTAGTGTCATTCATCGTGTAAAAAGTTTTACATTTTAGAACACATTACAACAACTATGATTTTAATTAAATATAATTATAATAAAAGTTAAAAGATAATAATGATCTAACAATATAAAATATCTTTATATTATTACTACATACAAATTAAATCTTTTACATAATATATAATTATCTCAAAATTTTAATAAAACCCAAATCAATTTTCTCAAATATTGACTTTAATTATCTAATGAGTTGAAAAATATGACACAATTAATTTGATTGATATTAATGCAAAAAACATGTAGGGCGAATGACAATGAAGAATGTACAAGGATGTTGGAGATTGCTACTAGTTCAATGAAAGAACTCATTGTGCTTATGGAAACCAAATCCTTATGGACCAAACCTTCCGATGATGTGGTGGGGTTTGTTCTTGTTCCTGAAAGATATGAAAACATGTTTCCTAGAGAAAATCATATAGAATCTTCCAAAGATTCAAAAGTAGTGCCAATTGGTGGATTGGAATTGGTTGAGATGCTTTTAGACTCGGTTAGTGCTTACTCCTTCTAGTTCTAAATATAAAGAAAAGTACATCAAAAAAAATTAATTGATGTATTTGATTTAAAATTTATATTAAATATATTAATTATTTTAAATTTATTTTTACTTATATTTGTGATCGAGTGACTATATATATAATAGTTTTTGTTGTTAAACAATTACTTAAATTTCTTTTATATTCTTATTTATTTAGTGAAAATTTTAAATTAATACAAATTACAATATGACATTTTTTTCAGGAGAAATGGGCTAACCTTTTCCCAACAATTGTTTCTGAAGCTAAAACGCTCAAAGTATTTGATGTTGGTTCATACTTAAATCGAAATGGAACCTTACAATTGGTATATTTCTCAACCAACATTTATAGAATTCATGCTTTATCATCGCATATTCATTCCTTTAAATGTAAAATTATTTTAAAATGATTAAACAACTACTTAACATATAATAACATGAAATAATTCTAATAAAAGTGTGTTAGTAGTATTTTTCAATAGTTTTATTTATAATTTATGTTATTAACAAGGTTTTGAAACTCTTTATAGATGTACGCAAAAATCCACATATTTTTACCTCAAATGGCAGAAAGAGGATTTTACTTCCTTCGCTATTGCGAACAAATTGATAGTGTTACGTGGGGTATAGCTGACGTGTCATTTTCTTTCTTTGGAACACTTGTTGACACCCCTTGGAGGCATCCCTCTGGATGCATGATTCGTGATATGTCTGATGGAACTTCTATGGTATCTATATTTATAAACTTACATGTCAATTTTAAATGAGATAAATAGTTAATATTGCTAACTACAATAAGCTTTTAATTATAATTATAATGATAATGATATGGTTTATTAAATTAATATAGGTTACTTGGATTGAGCATGTTGAAGTTGATGATCGGGTCCATAGGAACAATGTGTGTAGCTTTATTCGTAAATGTGCTTCAAATGAAGCAACCAAGTGGCTTTTGGCACTTCAAAGAAAGTGTCAAAAAAATATTTGCACTTCCATTGACTATGTAGCCAGGCATCACAAAGGTTAACTACTATCCTATCTATCATATATAGTCAATCTATGTTTCTTATTTTTAACTAGATATATTTTTTTTCAATTACTATTTTTTCTTATAATATTTCATTTTGGAGTATATTTTTCATTATAAAAAATTCAATTTTTACATATTGAACATATATCCATATAAAAAGTGTTTTGTATCCAACATTGTTTTTAATTTTTTTTGTATATATTTTCAGACATTAAAACATCCGAAGGAAGAAAGAATGTGATGAAACTCTCAAATGAAATGGTTCAAAATTTTTGTAGAGTTTTGAACACACAATCAAGTGTACTACACATATTTGAAGAGAATAATAATAATGAGCCATTAATCTTTATTCGCCAAAGAACAATTCTATCGCAAAGCCAAAGGAGAAACTTAATGGTTCTAACTTGTGTTGCCTATGCATGGATTTCCGTTTCTCCACACACTCTTTTTTACTTCCTCAATGATGACAATACACGCCATCGGGTACTACAAATATTAAATGTTAAAAATTATTAAGTAAATATCTTCCTAAATGAATTTTCACTTTGCATTAAATATTTACATAATACTTGTAACTTATGCTCCAGTGGGATCCCATTGCTAGTTCAACGCCTGGTCACAACATTGCACACATTTCAATTGGTGCAAATGATGCGTGTAACCGTGTTTCAATTATTCAGGTACTTTGCTTTTTTTTTTTTTTTTTTTTTTATAATAGTTTTCTATTATTTAATTATATGGATAAATAACATTTGTAAATGTTTGAATATATTATATCAATAATATCTATTTTTATAATAACTTTTTTAACATTTTTGTTAATACAATGTCGTATGTCATATATATAATATATTTATTAAAATAGATTAAAATTTTCTACATCTTTTATTCGTAAGGCCTTAATCAACCGATAAATATCGATATTATTAGATTAAATACTATATTCCAGTTTATTTGAATACTTCATTTGTATACGAATTTATTTACTATTTCATCTATAGACAAAAAGAAAAATCTTCTTCGTGCCTTTATAATTGAAAATGGAAGTAGTGATTGAATTCATGATGTAACAAACAATGATATAGTAGGCCATATTTATTAAACCCTTTCATAATATTGATTAATGCATAGTTATTTCAATTGAACAAATGTAGCTTGTAATCTAGTGATAACCACAACAAATAAATATGTAATAATGAAGTAATATGCTTTAAATATTTGCATAAAACTTGTTTTTAATGTACATAATGATTAAATTCTAAACTTATTATTAAAACTTATTTATTATTTTCATATGGAACAGACTTTGAACAAGCGAGAGAACATTATATTGTATCTTAAAGAAAGTTGTATAGATATTCTTGGAGCATATGTGATTTATGCTCCAATTATTCAAAGCCAAGTGAAGAGGGCTTTAAGTGGAGTGGACTCTTCAACTATGCCAATGATTATTCCCTCAGGCTTCATGATCTCATCACATGATGGTGGAACAATTAATGTTGAAGCAAGTAGCAATATCGAAAATGCCACAAGTTCAAGAGGCAAATCATTATTAACCATGGCTTTTCAAATGGTTTATGTTCAAGTTGAACCAACAATCCAAAGAACAGAACATGTGGTTAATATCACTCGTCATACCTTGTCCACAATTCAAAATATTAAGGTTGCTTTGGAATCTTGAGTGCACCATTGAGAATTAATCTTTTGAATTGGCTTGGAAGGTTATGTGGAAGGTGAAGCTTTTGGGGAAGGCATGAGAAGGTGATGATGAAGATCTAGAATATGACATTTGACTCCATGCAATGAGCAAAAATAAATTATGAATTATAAAATTGTTATAACTTAATTGAGTTTGTGTGATTGTTGACTATGTTTAAAACTTATTTTGGTTTGTAATTGTGTTATATTTTGATGTATGACAATGTTTAGAATTTGTTATCATGTTATGTTTTGACATTAATTGGAACTGATTTGTGAGTTTTATTATGAACTTATCAAATTTCTGTTTTTTTAAATGTATGATTTTTATTAAATTATTTAGTTATTAAAAAATTATTATTTATGTCATGAATATTTTTTCCAAATTTTCTATAAATCCTTAAAATTCATGCGATCAATTAAGTGATTCGTTGGTTCGACCAGTGAACAAGTAGTGTCTTGATCGGCTCTATTGTTGTTTAGAATTTTAACACATTATCTCGATGTCTTTATGAAAATTTTAAATATGAATCTTAACTTTGATTTAAAATTAGTTGGACTTCATTTAGAAATCTACAACTGATTTAGATATGATTGAAACACTACACATCAATCACATTGTTTGATCATCAATAATCATTAAAATCTCAGTATTGTATCGTTAAACCAACGAATCAAACTAAAACTACGAAAACTATATAAGACCAAAAAAAAAAACACGAAAATGTTCTAGATCAAATATCTCCTAAAATGTCATATTCTAGATCTTACATAAATCAAAAAAAATATAAACACCTTATTGAATTCCAAAACTAAAAAGCAACATATTATATCAAATATCTCGTAAAATTAACTAATAACAAAAGATAAATATATACTCAATAAATATTCAAAACATACTAAAAATCTATGTAAGATCAAGAGATATCACAACTCAAAGCTTAATTAATTGTCTGTCCTTAAGCAACAATTAAATTGAAAACATAGTGAGTTGAAAATCAAGCCCAAAGTCAATTTCCCAAATCAAATCAAATCAAACTCGATCATCAAAGTTCATTGCTATAAGAAATTCATCATGCTCAAAGTCACTTAACATCTCAAAAGAAACCAATTGGAAAATTAAAACAGCATTTTCAACGTTCATATCTCAAGTTCAACTCTCATCACACTCTAACAAAAATTTCTCTCAAATATTTATAAATGATAATAAAATGATCATTCAAATTCAAAACATGCATCATTCTACCACAAACTTAAAAAAGTTCTAGGTTATAAGCACAATGCAACTCACACAAACACTACAAGATGACTTTTAGATTATAATAAAACTACACTAACACTACAAAATGACTTTTAGGTTGTAATAAAACTTAAAAAATATTTGAATAGTAGATTTTACTACTTCTGGTTAAGCAAACTATCTCAAGTCATTCCGATCTCACTTATCAAATACAAATTCTCCATGATATAATTGCTCAAGAAATTGAAAAAATGTTGTTATTCACATAAATGGTAAAAAAAAAGTGTCAAAAAATTGGAAAAATGTTTTATTCTTTTTCTTTTTTAGCATTCAAGTAACCATCGTCCACAAAGATATATCATTATAAGTTTGTAACAAGGATTTTAGCAACATATTTTGTCTTTAATTCATTGCTGATACTATTAATATTTTTTTATATGTTACAAATCTTTTTTAAAATTATACATTTTTTAAAATTTCTAATATTAAAATAAATATAATTGATCTTTTGTAATCGTAGATCTTTTTCAAAATTTGGATATGTTATAATTCTTTTTAGAATTGTCAAATATTGTTAATGTTTAACTAAATAATCTTTGTCATTGAAGTGTTTTGTTTGAGTGCTAGAAAAGAAAGAACAAAAATTGAAAATAATATATTAAAAGAAGTTATTTAGAGGCTTTTTGTATCGTAAAAAGATCATATTATCTCTTTTTTAATTATTGTCAAAGATTAAATTACCCTTTTTTAATTTTTCTTTTTATGCCGTGATTCATTTGGAGACTAAATAGTCTCAATTTATATTTTTCATAGACTAAAATTGATTTTACTTTTTTTATAGACCAAATTGAATTATGCAATTTTTCTTAAGGACCAAAACGAATCTTCACTAAAAAGAAACATGGTTTTTTATGTATGAATCTTAGCTTTATATTTGGATCGATTGGACTTCATTTAGATATCTACGATTCTAGATATGATTGAAAAAGGTTGCTCATCAAATTCCATATTTTCTCATTTTTATTAGATCCTAATTTTCGGTAGTGTATTATGTAGTACCTCAATTTTGTCCTATAAAATAAAAATAATTTAAATAAAAATATATTTGTCTAAAAATTATAAAAAAATTGTAGTAGATTTATATTACATTTTAATATAAATAAATAAATAAAACCAACCAAAAAAAGAAATAAGGAAACTTAAAACAGAGTCCCTATTTCTCTGCTTTGGCGTGTGCTTGCTTTGATGTGTATTGTGCCATATGAGGTTGCGTCTCCATATGAAGTTGCTTGATCATGTTGTAGCAGTGTAAAATCCATAACAACAACCCAGTGTAAAATCCAGAACAACAGGTCAAACCAGTTTAAAATCCAGAACACACAACCACTCCCCTGATTGCTTGATGCAGTTGCCCAGTTTAAAATCCAGACATTAATTTATACGATGGATACAACCCTTCCTCGTTTTTGTCTATATATTGAAACAAAAATTCAATAAAGAGGGGAGAGAAATCAGACGATAAAATTGGGGATAATATCAAAGAAGAAGAATCTGCCATGATACTTCTTCTCATCAACCCATAACCTTAACCTTAAACATACTCGATCACTAACAACAAGCGACAGCGGACGATAATCAACCCACCACCACGCCACGGAAAAATGGTATTTGTTTTTGATGTGTATGAATAGAGTTTTGGTTGAGATTTTTGATGTGTAATTGGATTAGTTTTGTACTAAATCTGTTTCTGCTTCTGTATTTTGAATCTATGTTTATCCTGCTAGGCTGATACGCTGTACACATTTCACGCACGCCAACTGTTTGTTAGTTTGTATTTCATCCCATTCTAGTGACTATGGATTGATTTAATAATATATTTGTGTGGTGGATGACCCTTTTTTTAGTTTCTCTATTTTCAGTATTTATTTCTTTTAATTATAATAATTCTATTTTAATGATGGACATAATTAAAAGGTGATAAATATCATTTATTTTAAGTTATAGTAGTTTTTTTTTGGTTTATGCTATTTAGTTTTAAAAATGAATTTTATTTCTTCATTTATTAAATTTTAGAAAAAATAGTTTAAAAGAGGGTTGCATTTATAATTAGTATTAAAATCTTTTTTTATTTTTTTTATTTAATAGATTAAGTTACAAGTCTATATATTTTTCTTTTCACTATTTTATTTCAAAAAAAGAATCGTTTAAACTTATTTAATATGTAGTATCAATTTTATTTTTTTTCTAAAAAAAAGTTATAAAATTAAAATTAAAAAAAACAAACAAATATTTCATTAAAAATTAACTAGATGTGACATCTTTTTAATCTTTGAGTTATTAGAACACAAATTGTGACAAGTTGATGGTTCTAAATCTCATATTCACAAATAAATTAAAAATGACATTTTAATCCCTGATTTGCACAATACAAATTTTATATTTTAATAACTTTAAAATTTATTTTTATAAATGAATAGATTAAAAATCAACTTTTTT
>NC_021160.2:10558157-10563272 GCF_000331145.2 Cicer arietinum | reverse complement strand
ATAATAAAATAAATAAAAAGGAATTTATCTTCATTGCATGTATCATACATTTTTTTAATACTCACACATAATTTATGCATCTTCACTCATATTTTACATATACTCAACAACTCCTTATATCATGCATAATGAGTTATCATGCATATCTTATGCGTATATTTTATTTATATTCAACAACTTTTATATCACATTATTCATTTTACGTTTGCATTACCACATACATGCCTCCTTTTAAAAATAAAAATAAAATAAATTTATCTCATTTTATTTACATTCTAAATTTTAAACTCATATTTGGTTTAGTCATCATTATATTTATATATTTATATCAATCGATCAACGCATCGGTAACCAATCCGAAGACGATCATTTTATGAATCGATCATCACTTCATTTTATATCGATCTACGCATCGGATAATCAATCCGAAGACGATCATCACTTTATTCATGTCGATCAACGCATCGGTAAACACTCCGAAGACGATCATTTTTATTTTTTATTTATTTTTGCCAATCACCAACTTCTTTTACATGCTTTCGTATTTTTAAATCATCAATTTTTTTATTTTATTTTTTTTTACAATTCAAATTTTTTTTATTTTCTCATATTGAAATTAATTTGTACAAAATTTAGGGGCAGCTGTAGTACCTCAATTTTGTCCTATAAAATAAAAATAATTTAAATAAAAATATATTTGTCTAAAAATTATAAAAAAATTGTAGTAGATTTATATTACATTTTAATATAAATAAATAAATAAAACCAACCAAAAAAAGAAATAAGGAAACTTAAAACAGAGTCCCTATTTCTCTGCTTTGGCGTGTGCTTGCTTTGATGTGTACTGTGCCGTATCCATATGAGGTTGCGTCTCCATATGAAGTTGCTTGATCATGTTGTAGCAGTGTAAAATCCAGAACAACAACCCAGTGTAAAATTCAGAACAACAGGTCAAACCAGTGTAAAATCCAGAACACACAACCACTCCACTGATTGCTTGATGTAGTTGCCCAGTTTAAAATCCAGACATTAATTTATACGATGGATACAACCCTTCCTCGTTTTTGTCTATATATTGAAACAAAAATTCAATAAGGAGGGGAGAGAAATCAGACGATAAAATATTGGGGATAATATCAAAGAAGAAGAATCTGCCATCATACTTCTTCTCATCAACCCATAACCTTAACCTTAAACATACTCGATCACTAACAACAAGACGATAATCAACCCACCACCACGCCACGGAAAAAGGGTATTTCCCTCATTCATAGGTTTGCTGTTGTATATTATTGAAAAATTGAATTTTTGTTTTTGATGTGTATGAATAGAGTTTTGGTTGAGATTTTTGACGTGTAATTGGATTAGTTTTGTACTAAATCTGTTTCTGCTTCTGTATTTTGAATCTATGTTTATCCTGCTAGGCTGATACACTGTACACATTTCACGCACGCCAACTGTTTTTTAGTTTGTATTCCATCCCATTCTAGTGACTATGGATTGATTTAATAATATATTTGTGTGGTGGAAGACCCTTTTTTAGTTTCTCTATTTTCAGTATTTATTTCTTTTAATTATAATAATTCTATTTTAATGATGGACATAATTAAAAGGTGATAAATATCATTTATTTTAAGTTATAGTAGTTTTTTTTTGTTTATGCTATTTAGTTTTAAAAATGAATTTTATTTCTTCATTTATTAAATTTTAGAAAAAATAGTTTAAAAGAGGGTTGCATTTATAATTAGTATTAAAATCTTTTTTTATTTTTTTTATTTAATAGATTAAGTTACAAGTCTATATATTTTTCTTTTCACTATTTTATTTCAAAAAAAGAATCGTTTAAACTTATTTAATATGTAGTATCAATTTTATTTTTTTTCTAAAAAAAAGTTATAAAATTAAAATTAAAAAAAACAAACAAATATTTCATTAAAAATTAACTAGATGTGACATCTTTTTAATCTTTGAGTTATTAGAACACAAATTGTGACAATTTGATGGTTCTAAATCTCATATTCACAAATAAATTAAAAATGACATTTTAATCCCTGATTTGCACAATACAAATTTTATATTTTAATAACTTTAAAATTTATTTTTATAAATGAATAGATTAAAAATCAACTTTTTTTAAAATTTAATTAGATGTGTTTTTTAATCTTGAAATTGTTAAGACACAAGTCGTACTACTTGGTCTTCTTGAAACTCTATTTTATAAAAGAATAATAAAATGTTTTAAAGAGAGTTAAATTAGATGTGACATCTTTTTACTCCTTGAGTTTTGAGACACGAGTTGTACAACTCGATCGTCTTAAAATTCATATTTTAAAATAATTATTCAAATCAAGCAAGTCTTCTTTAAGTTCGTCAAATTTAGCATTTTTTTTATAACAAAAATACAATTTATTTAAAATCAATCAACGCATTCACATTTTCTACCAAGAACTACGTAGCTTTGATTTCTCCATCGCACCGGGAGATACACACTCTTGTCAAGCACACTAATAAAAACTTTCTTTTTTTCCACTCTTTTTTAACACACTTTTATCTCAAAAAAAATCACATTATAAAAAACAATTTATATTCATATTTAATAATAAAGAGAAATAAATATAGTTAAGTTGATATAATTTTGCACAATTAATTATAGGTAACCGTTTTTTAGCGGATGTCGTAGGGTGCTAATACCTTCCCTGCGCATAATCGACTCCCGAACTCAAAATCTGGTTTCAAAGACCATTTTTTATATTTTTAAGGGTTTCCCAATATTTTCCCTATTTTAAAATAAACTTTGGTGGCGACTCCATTGAATTCGATGAAAACTCGAAATTTTAGGCCGCGACATATTAGACGAGAAAAAAAACTTTTGATAGTTTTTTTAGGTGTCTCCTGCACTATGTAACTACATTTCCTCTCTCTATGTGAACCTTGATCACCTCTTTGCATTTGCACCATAGCGGCATGCACTTCTTCTAAATTGATCTCTCCTTGCAAGGAAGAAAATCGAAGTCTTCTCAGTTGTTGCAACAGTTGTAACTTTTATTTACTCCCTCAGCAACTTTAACACTCATTTTTCAGTGTTAAACGATTTCTTGGATCTGTTAGGCGCAAAATTTAACGTGAACACCATCACCGTCGCACTCAAGTAGCATCAATTGTTGGTTCTAGAGGCTTCAAGTGTGTTACCCCTGTTGCTCTTGGTTGAGACTTAAAGTTTGGATTGTTACAGAATGTTTGTAAAGGTGTTGTCGACCAATGCGTGGGAACAACTGAATCAGTTGACATGCATCAATATGTATGGTTTGATAAGGCAGTCTGAGCCTACATAAACTGATTTTCTTCTTGGGCTTCTTATGCTCCTGATTTATATAAACTTTCATAATTTAAAATATATCAATATTCAATGAACTATATGATACACATGCATAACCTGTCTGACTACATGCATATAATCCCTCCAAAATGTATAGCAAAAACAATTTTTAAGCTTTTAGAGATTTACAAACTGTAATTTAGTCAAGATACATGTTCGTAATGTTCCAAATGCACTATGCCACACAATAACTCAACAAGTAATGTTCCATATGCATTGTGACACATTATGCAAAGCAATTATACATATTTTCTTCTGATTCTGCAGGTGTGTGAGAATGTATTTGTTCCATCTCTTCACTAAACATAATAACACTTTTCATAAATGAAAAAACAATATGTATGCTCTGTAAGTTGTAACATCCTTTAATTTCACTAAGAAGAAAGTAGTGTCTTGGAAGAATAATTCATAGACAGATAACTAAAATAAATAACCTTGATAGAGAAGCTTGATGATTCTCTTCCAATTTTTGTGAGGATGATTCCATCACATGTTTAATAAGCCTGGTTTCATGTCTGGAACTCTTTCTGTAGAGATGTCAACTCCTATGCTGTTTTGGCTGAGTTTTGTCAGCTGATGTAGGACTTGAACCCACCACAAGCTATAGGAAATCAAGGTTGTGTGCTTCAGGTCCAGGTGGGTTTTGTGACGCATGCTTTTGACGTCTCCAATTGATTCAAACGATAGACACAATCTTCAAAGCAATAATATTGAATTTCAGGCGATGAGTCAACGACAAATTAGTAAGAGGCCAATTATTCCACAAATTACTCTCATTTGTATCTTGTTATATCGGTCGAGGTGATTTAGCATCAGAATAAGAATACAAAGTTTGTGCAGTTAGGTGCAGAATCATAGTTTTAAACTGCAATCAGCAATCTCAGTAAACAGCAATGACACATTAGCCTAAAATTTCCCACAACATGAAGAACGATCACGGAACCACAATTACAAGTACAATTTAAAACTTGTGCAGAATATAATCCTGATAATAACGTGTGAACTGAAATAAGTTTGAGAATTTAACTATTTCAATCTCAGTTGGAAGAGATGCACATATTTAGTGACCGACGTTATGTTGAACATAATTACCACTCTAGGACTAGCAATTGAAAATACAGAAAAAGAGACATGCCTAAACTAGTTTTACTATAACCTTCGATGAGAATCAAACATTTTGCAATTATTTTAAAATGTACAAAATCAGTTTATCACAATATGCTGAGTTTTCTTTATACGCCAGTATAAAACTAAATTACTTTCTTAGAGCCTAATTCAACTATCAAATGTTGATATTGTTAGACTAGACATCTTCGACCAAGTTCAAATACAAGACCCCATAGTTGAGTGTGAATTTCAAGGGTTTGTAGGTAGACCCCAAAAAAAAAGCTAATTTACATAACATAGCAATCATTAAACACCTGAAATTAATAATAATAATAAAAAATTAAAAATTAAAAAACAGTGAAACCAAGCATGTTTCTGAAACTTCATCTACTCCATCCAATCAGCGATGATAGTGTCCAGCACGTGCAAGACCCTTCCCTTCTCACGAGTATCACGTGCGAGACTCAAAAGAGCGGCATTGAGGTCCATAGCTTGATTAACCCTAGCCTGACTAAGCAACCCACGGTACAACCACTGGCCGCAATCGACACAAGAACCAAACTCCGTGTGGGCCCCACCAACCATATCCCTAAAAGCACCAATAGCCTGGAGAAGAAAACCGTCGCGGCAAA